>NC_041396.2:81993412-82135912 GCF_900747795.2 Erpetoichthys calabaricus
TGTCATTCAGAATTGACTTTAAATACTGCTTATGGTTTATAAAGCCTTCATATAAGCTCCATCTTATATATCGGAATGTCTGACACCCTGTATTCCAAATCGTAACCTTACATCCTCAAATAAGTGTCTGCTTAGAATTCCAAGAGCAAAACTTAAAAGAAGTGGTGAGGCGGTCTTCTGCTGTTATGCACCTAAAATCTGGAATAGCCTGCCAATAGGAATTCGCCAGCCTAATACAGTGGAGCACTTTAAAAAAACTGCTGAAAACACATTACTTTAACATGGCCTTCTCATAACTTCACTTTAATTTAATCCTGATACTCTGTATATCCAATTCATTATAATAACTATTCATGGTGGCTATAAAATCCGTACTAACCCCTACTCTCTCTTCTGTTTCTCTTCCCGGTTTTTTGTGGTGGCGCCCTGTGCTACCACCACCTAATCAAAGCATCATGATGTTCCTACATTGATGGATTAAAAGCCACAAGTCTGCATGACCAACATCATCAAGTCCTTCCAGTGGGAACCCTAAATACAAAGAGGACTATTTCATTTATGTTAGGTAGAATGCCCAGAGGGGGCTGGGCGGTCTCATGGTCTGGAACCCCTACAGATTTTATTTTTTTCTCTCCAGCCGTCTCGAGTTTTTTTTGTTTTTTCTGTCCCCCCTGGCCATCGGACCTTACTCTTACTCTGTGTTAATTAATGTTGTCTTATTTTAATTCTTACTTTGTCTTTTATTTATTTTTTTCTTCATCATGTAAAGCACTTTGAGATACATTATTTGTATGAAAATGTGCTATATAAATAAATGTTGTTGTTCAGTCACTTAGCTTAAAATGTAATTGGGAGTTTTGTGTCGCTGGATGTCTAATAAATCTGTTACCTTTACAGTCCTGGTGTGCCACTAAAGCCCAGTAGAATTATCAAAAATTCCTGCCGAATTCTTGTTCAAAGACAACCTGAAGTGGGCACAGTCCATCTGTAGTATCTTGAAGATGGGTCATTGACTTTACTTCTTCAGATATGTGAAGAAAGACCAGATGTCCCAGTCTAGTTGAGTAAATGCCTGAATAACATCTGGATGTATATCATTCTGTTTCAGAACTTGTTCAGATCAGAGCCACGAAGCACTTCTGTGTGTGATGAAGTCAGCCAGGGATATTAAGTAAACACAGCTCCCTTCTGTTTAGGACACACCAGTGCCTGAAGTGAAAGTACATAAGTGTCAGTACTCTTATGTTTAAAACTGAATTATTCAATTGAAGAGCAGGGCGCATGAGCTACGAGCACCATGATTCACTAAAATTCAGTCAAAGAGTGGGGGTGGTAGTTGTTCCTCCTTGTAATTTCAAGTGCCATGATAACAGTGACATTTAATCGAAGAGCAGTTTTGGATATCTGTTGTGCAAGTCAGGACACTCAAAAACACTGCCAGTATGCATCCAACACTCCAGGTACACAGCTGCCAAAAATTCTGAGGTGCAGGTACTCCTTACCAGTGGGTTCCGGACCACTTCAAGCCCTGAAACCCGCCATATGTGACATACTCTGCCTTAAAAAGGAAAAGAGTATCATTAATGATATCAGTTATTTACACAGCTCGGTGATGCAGTGGTTAGCACTGCTGCCCCACAGCTCTAGAGTTTTGGCCTTGATTCATTGCTAAAGTACTGTCTTTGTGGAATTTGTATGCTTTTTCCATGCTGTTTTCTTATCTAGATAACCGCTAAACACATGCAAACTAGGATAGTTGGCAACTGTAAGTAGATTATGAGAGTGTTCTGTAATGGGCTGTTGCTTCATTCAGTGTTGGCTCCTGCCTAGTGCTACCAGTAAAGGCTCCAGTGCACCTTCACCCTAAACTTGAATTATAGGTATATTAAAGCAATATATAGAAAGATGGATGCATGTTCTTACACACAGTCACAAATCATTTACAGCAAATCAACAAAGCAAAAACAATACTACTAAAATGTTCTTGGATTTCAAAGTGAATAAGGAGCTGAATCGCTTCTCCAACAAGTATATATCTAGAAGTATGCCTTATATTTTATCTGGCCCCTTCTGTTCATCTGATTGGATTTTTTTATGATTAAAGTACTCTCCAAATGTCTTCACTGAGACGGAAGAGTTTCTTATGAATGCTTCCTGTGTGACCCCAGACGGCAGTGCATTCATGCAATGCAAAGCAAACTCATTTTCTTTCAGTGCTGCTCAAATATCCCATAGTAATGCAAAAATTACCAGCAGCCCCAGGCTTTGAAATCCCAGCATCAATTGAAACACAGTGCAGAGAAAATGGAAAAAGTTACAAGTGTATATTGGATGTCAGCTGGCTTTTGAAAAGTTTTATTTAACCTTTTAAATCCCATTTACAAATATTAGAAGTTTATTTGTAAATATTTTTATGACTGATGTTTTTCCTCTAGGTGGTAAGTGGATTGATAGTAATGATCTACATCATAATAATCATTATACTCATTAAACTTCCTACACTGCATTTTTTATCAAATGTCTAGAAGCTAATTTCCTTAAGCTCTGAAATCTTATGTTTTATCACCCTGGGCAGTGCAGGCTGACATAATAGACAAATCAGAAAATTGTCTCCACTGGGCATGAACCCTGTTGGTTACATGAGGAGCACTAAACTTTTACATTTCTTGTCTTTAAACTTTTATATTTGCCCTGCATACTTGAGACAATGACCCAACTGTGACTTCTGTGGTTTCACAAATGTTTTGTTCTTTTGAGAAAAGTTCAAATTTATATCATTTGACTGTAAATTTAGAAGAGAATTGACTACAAATGTTTAATGCATATACAGTTAGGTCCATAAATATTTGGACAGAGACAACTTTTTTCTAATTTTGGTTCTGTACATTACCACAATGAATTTTAAATGAAACAACTCAGATGCAGTTGAAGTGCAGACTTTCAGCTTTAATTCAGTGGGGTGAACAAAATGATTGCATAAAAATGTGAGGCAACTAAAGCATTTTTTTAACACAATCCCTTCATTTCAGGGGCTCAAAAGTAATTGGTCAAATTAAATAACTGGAAATAAAATGGTCATTTCTAATACTTGGTTGAAAACCCTTTGCTGGCAATGACAGCCTGAAGTCTTGAACTCATGGACATCACCAGATGTTGGGTTTCCTCCTTTTTAATGCTGTCCCCGGCCTTTACTGCAGCGGCTTTCAGTTGCTGTTTGTTTGTGGGCCTTTCTGTCTGAAGTTTAGTCTTCAACAAGTGAAATGCATGCTCAATTGGGTTAAGATCAGGTGACTGACTTGGCCATTCAAGAATTTTCCACTTCTTTGCTTTAATAAACTCCTGGGTTGCTTTGGCTGTATGTTTTGGGTCATTGTCCATCTGTATCATGAAATGCCGCCCAATCAATTTGACTGCATTTAGCTGGATTTGAGCAGACAGTATGTCTCTGAACACCTCAGAATTCATTCGGCTGCTTCTGTCCTGTGTCACATCATCAATAAACACTAGTGTCCCAGTGCCACTGGCAGCCATGCATGCCCAAGCCATCACACTGCCTCCACCGTGTTTTGCAGATGATGTGCTATGCTTTGGATAATGAGCTGTTCCACGCCTTCTCCATACTTTTTTCTTGCCATCATTCTGGTAGAGGTTGATCTTGGTTTCATCTGTCCAAAGAATGTTTTTCCAGAACTGTGCTGGCTTTTTTAGATGTTCTTTAGCAAAGTCCAATCTAGCCTTTCTATTCTTGAGGCTTATGAGTGGCTTGCACCTTCCAGTGCACCCTCTGTATTTACTTTCACGCAGTCTTCTTTTTATGGTAGACTTGGATATCGATACGCCTACCCCCTGGAGAGTGTTGTTCACTTGGTTGGCTGTTGTGAAGGGGTTTCTCTTCACCATGGAAATGATTCTGCAATCATCCACCACTGTTGTCTTCCGTGGACGTCCAGGTCTTTTTGTGTTGCTGAGTTCATCAGTGCTTGCTTTCTTTCTCAGGATGTACCAAACTGTAGATTTTGCCACTCATAATATTGTAGCAATTTCTCGGATGGGTTTTTTATGTTTTCGTAGCTGAAGGATGGCTTCTTTCACCTGCATGGAGAGCTCCTTTGATTGCATGTTGTCTGTTCACAGCAAAATCTTCCACATGCAAGCACCACACCTCAAATCAACTCCAAGCCTTTTATCTGCTTAATTGATAATGACATAATGACAGACTTTCCCACACCTGCCCATGAAATAGCCTTTGAGTCAATTGTCCAATTACTTTTGAGCCCCTGAAATGAAGGGATTGTGTTAAAAAATGCTTTAGTTGCCTAACATTTTTATGCAATCGTTTTGTTCACCCCACTGAATTAAAGCTGAAAGTCTGCACTTCAACTGCATCTGAGTTGTTTCATTTAAAATTCATTGTGGTAATGTACCGAACCAAAATTAGAAAAAAGTTGTCTCTGTCCAAATATTTATGGACCTAACTGTATGTGTGGTAAAGTAAGGGGTCTGAGGCACTGCATATTTGTTTTTTAAAGTAAAAACAGTAAGGCAACGCCGACTTCTTGAGTGTAGGTGTATGAGAGAATTATGGTTGCAGAGGTTATAAATGAGGTAATTTGTTAATTGTGTTTAATGTACTCACAAGGTATTACTTATCAGAGCTCCATAGTTATTTTTGCCCACCTGCACTCACTGGGGTTAAAAGAGGTCTCAGTGTGAGATAGTGAAAGAAAGAACTTAATGTAGAGAGACAGAGTGAGGGCAGGATCATGGAATTGGACCAGTACTGTGGTGAGGAGAATTTGCAGTCTGGGAAGCCCTGTGGGGGAGTGAGAGGAAAGGCACTCCCAGGGGTGATCAACTGTGCTGAGTGGATGGTACATGGCGGATCGTGGGCTCCCAAGGATCCTGTAGACATCATTGAGGGTGTAAGGAATATGAAGCCAGGCTTGGTGTTGGCACTTTTAAAGCACCTACTCTTGTTGTTTTGTCTTCTTATTGGCTGTAGTCCATCTCTGGCTATGATCTGATCGATGACCTGGGTTCAAGGAGGTAATGTTAGCTGCGGGCAACCTGTGCATCCCATATGGCCTGTTAAATGTTACATGAAAAAAAAAAAGAAGTGCTCATATATTTTTGTACTTTACATATCCCACAAAAATAGGTTTTAAATTAATATTTAATTCATATAATTCCACAAACAATATTTAATCCTTCTATACATCCCTTTCCTTTTTATTTTATTTAAAGAACAAAACCCATTGACCCAACACAATTTTAATCAAAGACACCAAATAATACAATGCACTAATATGTGTAGACCATTTTTTTTCTTTCTGAGCTGAACATACTGTATAATACAATGAGATAAGGTTCACCCTTAAAGTCTACTGCGGAAATGAAGCCCTGTAATCAAAGTCACAGACAATTTACAAATTTGAGCTTAACTTCAACACATAGAATATGTTCATACATAACTTTAATTGATCTGAATCACTTTACTTTGATTACTCTAAAATTAGTTTATTTATGTGTGAATTGCCATAAAATTACCCATTCCAAGAAATATTAATAATTAACGTAGACCTCAGCGTTAACTTTTGCAGTGCACTGTGCAATGCACATATCTGTATTATATGTTATTTGGTATGGGATTTGTAAAAGCAGTGGTAATGTTCGTGATGCACCATCTATTGGAATGACAAATGGTGATGCATTTTATTACTAAAAATCTTTGTGACGGTCTGTCTTTTAGAATGACAGAGACATTACTTCAAGAGAGGCCAACCCAATCAACAAGCTGAAAGGGCAGGCTCAGTTATGTGATACACTCTGGAACTCCTGGAGGTAGCAGTAAAGAACAGAATTAAAACAAAACCCAACAAATTATTCAGCAGAAGTGTGTCAAGAAATGCTAGTGGGGCTTCTTAATAACACAAACAATATGTCTGCATAATGCATCACTGGGACTGGGACTGCCAAGTCGAAGTTTTTCATTTTTTATATTTTCTTTCTCTTTAGTCATTCTAGTGTGTTTTCAGACCACATTATGTGTGTATATTTATTTATCCATCCATCCATCCATCCATCCATTATCCAACCTGCTAAATCCTAACTACAGGGTCATGGGGGTGTGCTGGAGCCAATCCCAGCCAACACAGGGTGTAAGGCAGGAAACAAACCCCAGGCAGGGCGGTAGCCCACCGCAGTATATATTTATGTATCTATTTATGCATTTATTTATTTAAAGAGCTTCTGTAAAAAGTAAAATTTTCCCCTGGGGACAAATAAAGTTCTATCTATAGAAACCGGAATGACACAAGACACTTATTCTTTTATTAAGGTTGTAGCCTGCAGCTGGGGCCCTTGCCCAGCTGGGATGCCTCCACACTGGGAAGACCGGGGGAGCCAGCATGGCCAGAGCGTTACCTCCCCCGGGACGCTAGATGGCAACCCCCCTGGGTTGCAGCGGTGCTTCAGACTCCCACAGGGCTCCATGGGAGCTGGAGTTTGGTGCAGCCCTGTTGGGTTCTGCAGGCGCCACCAGGGGGTGCTGCAGCTGGAGCTGCTGAGCCCTTATGGGCAGTTCTTTCACCACACCCGGAAGTGCTGCCAGAAATAAATCATCAAGCACCTAGAGCACTTCCAGATGTGTTATAAAAGGAGTCAGCAGCCACTACTCCGGGAGCCAGAGTCGGGAGGAGGAGGACGATGCTTGCCACAGGGAGAGTGGAAGGGAAAGACAAGGAAGAGAAGAAAAGTATTGTGTTTGTGGGACTGTGTTGTGCCTGTGGGAACAGGGAGGGCGTTGCTCACAGGCAAAGAAAAAGAAAATAAAACATTTATTTGTTTTATCAGTGTGCCTCCTGCGTCTGTCTGTGTTGGGTTGAGTGTTGATATAGCGCCTTTTGTCACAAAGTGGATGAACAATAGAATAGATGTTTTATAAACTGACCATCAAAATATAGAAAAACCTGCTCCAGTTTCCTAGCCACACCTCAGCTGTAAAGAATGGCCAAGTCCTAATAATTCTCACTATGCATATATGCAAGTGCAATTTGAGATCATGTTGATTAGTTCTCATAATAAAGTGAATATAATGGTGGCCCCAATGGTCAAATGCAAAAACAAAAAAAAAGTGCAAAAATTAAAAATTACACTTAGCTTCCAATCTTCGATGCCTGTTTAATGTAATATATTCACCCGCAAAGTCAAACACCCCAGAGATATTATTATCCTTGGATGCAGAAAAAGAATTTGATATGATTGAATGGAATTACCTTTTCACTACATTGGAGAAATTTGGGTTTGGCCCGAACATTTCTGCATGGATCAAACTACTGTAGACCAATCCAGAAGCTTCAGTTTGTATTAACAACATTTGTTCAGACTACTTTAAACTAGAACATGGTACCAGACAAGGATGCCCTTTGTCACCACTGCTTTTTGCAATCGCCATTTAGCCACTGGCAGTTCACTGTCGAAATGCTTATCAGATAAAGGGGATTATCAGAGAAGGACTTGAACAGAAAATTTCTCTATATACAGATGATATGGTACTGTATATATCAGACCCACAAAATACTGTGCCTGCAGTCCTAACAGCACTTACAGAATTTTCAAAGATTTTTGGTCTTAGAATTAATTTCACTAAAAGTGTGCTCTTTCCTGTGAATTCTCAAGCACACAATATTAGATTGGACACCTTCCCTTTTATCATCGCAGATCAGTTTAAATACTTAGGGGTAAACATCACAAGTAGACATAAAGCTCTTTATCAACAAAATTTTGCTGTCTGTATGGAAAATATTAAGCAAGACTTGCATAGATGGTCAACCCTTCATCTCACTTTAGCTGGAAGAAATAACATTGTTAAGATGAATATCCTCCCTAAGCTTCTCTTTTTATTTCAAAACATTCCAATATACATCAAAAAATCATTTATTTAGAAATTAGATTCAACCATAACCTCATTTATTTGGAATTCAAAACATCCATGTATCTAAAGAGCGACCCTACAAAGACCTAAAGTGGAAGGCGGCATGGCTCTACCTAACTTTCAATTTAATTACTGGGCAGCAAATATACAAGCTATAAAAACCTGGACACAAATAGATGAACATACACAGGCTTGGTCCACAATAGAAATAAATTCCTGCAGCACTTCTTTATATTCCCTGCTTTGTGCCCCAATAAATGCAAATTTTCGCCAATATACTAACAACCCAATTGTGCTTCATTCACTCAGAATATGGAACCGATGTAGCAAGCATTTTAAGATAAAGAAGCTTTTATCTGTGGCACCTCTGCACGAGAACCACCTTTTTCCACCCTCTCAAACATATGCAGTTTTTAATGTCTGGAAAACATTTGGGATTAAATCACTTAGGGATCTGTACATAGACAACGTCTTTGTATCCTACGAACGATTACATTCCAAATTTAACTTTCCAGCAACACATTTTTTTCACTACCTTCAAATCAGAAACTTTGTTAAACAGAACCTGCCCAATTTTCCTCACCTCCCACCTCCCTCTATGCTAGAAAAAATATTGATCAGTCTTGAGGACTCAGACAGCATTTCTGTAATATATAAAACCATTTTATAGTCCCTTCCTTTCAAAGATCCAAGAGGACAATGGGAAAAGGATCTCTCACTCAACATATCAGAAAAGGAGTGGAAGGCAGCAATGTGGGGAATTAACTCGAGCTCCATATGTGCAAAGTATACAATTATTCAACTCAAAATTATACAGTGCGAAAGTTTTAGGCAGGTGTGAAAAAATGCTGTAAACAAAGAATGCTTTCAAAAATGGAAGTGTTAATCATTTATTTTCATCAATCAACAAAATGCAGTGAATGAACAAAAGAGAAATCTAAATCAAATCAATATTTAGTGTGACCACCCTTTGCCTTCAAAACAGCATCAATTCTTCTAGGTACACTTGCACACAGTTTTTGAAGGAACTCGGCTGGTAGGTTGTTCCAAACATCTTGGAGAACTAACCACAGATCTTCTGTGGATGCAGGCTTCCTCACATCCTTCTGTCTCTTCATGTAATCCCAGACACACTCGACAATGTTGAGATCAGGGCTCTGTGGGGGCCATACCATCACTTCCAGGACTTCTTGTTCTTCTTTACGCTGAAGATAGTTCTTAATGACTTTGGCTGTATGTTTGGGGTCGTTGTCCTGCTGCAGAATAAATTTGGGGCCAATCATACGCCTCCCTGATGGTATTGCATGATGGGTAAGTATCTGCCTGTATTTCTCAGCATTGAGAACACCATTAATCCTGACCAAATCTCCAACTCCATTTGCAGAAATGCAGCCCCAAATGTTCAAGGAACCTCCACCATGCTTCACTGTTGCCTGCAGACACTCATTATTGTACCGCTCTCCAGCCCTTCGACGAACAAACTGCCTTCTGCTACGGCCAAATATTTCAAATTTTGACTCATCAGTCCAGAGCGCCTGCTACCATTTCTCTGCACCCCAGTTCCTATGTTTTCGTGCATACTTGAGTCGCTTGGCCTTGTTTCCACGTTGGAGGTATGGCTTTTTGGCTGCAACTCTTCCATGAAGACCACTTCTGCCCAGACTTCTCCGGACAGTAGACGGGTATACCTGGGTCCCACTGGTTTCTGCCAGTTCTGAGCTGATGGCACTGCTGGACATCTTCCGATTTCGAATGGTAATAATCTTGATGTGTCTTTCATCTGCTGCACTAAGTTTCTTTGGCTGACCACTGCGTCTACAATCCTTAACGTTGCCCGTTTCTTTGTGCTTCTTCAAAAGAGCTTGAACAGCACATCTTGAAACCCCAGTCTGCTTTGAAATCTTTGTCTGGGAGAGACCTTGCTGATGCAGTATAACTACCTTGTGTCTTGTTGCTGTGCTCAATCTTGCCATGACATGAAACTGTCTTCCACAACCTCACCTTGGTAGCAGAGTTTGGCTGTTCCTCACCCAGTTTTAAGCCTCCTACACAGCTGTTTCTGTTTCAGTTAATGACCGTGTTTCAACCTACGTGTGACATTGATGATCATTAGGACCTGTCTGGTATAATTGGTTGATCATACACCTGACTATAATCCTACAAAATCCCTCACTTTGTGCAAGTGTACCTATAAGAATTGATGCTGGTTTGAAGGCAAACGGTAGTAACACCAAATATTGATTTGATTTAGATTTTTCTTTTGTTCGCTCACTTTGCATTTTGTAAATTGATACCAATAAACAATCATTATTTATATTTCTGAAAGCATTCTTTGTTTACAGCATTTTTTCACACCTGCCTAAAACTTTTGCACAGTACTGTATATCGAGCACATCTGTCTCACTTAAAATTGTCCAAAATGTTTCCAGGGTAAGATCCAACCTGTGAACGTTGCAATCAAGTTCCAGCCTCACTAGTCCACATGTTCTGGACCTGCACCAAATTAACATCATTTTGGACCAAAATCTTTAAATGCCTTTCAGACAGCCTTGGTGTCACAATCCCTTCTAACCCATTAACAGCTGTGTTTGGTGTTCTTCCAGATGGACTTAAAGTGGAGAAGGACAAACAAACTGTAATTGCCTTTACTGCACTATTGGCACGCAGACATATCTTGCTCAAATGGAAGAATCCTAACTCTCCTACTCTAAGTCAGTGGTTAACTGATGTTGTATACTATTTGAAACTAGAAAAAATCAAATTCTCACTTACAGGATCTGTGCAGAACTTTTTCAAAACCTGGCAGGATCTAATCAATAACATTTCAGAATAACCTTTTAAAGCACCGAGGAAGCAGATTCTCTCCACTTCTTCTTTTTTTTTTCTTCTCCAGTTATTTTTATTAACTTATTAATTCATCTATTTACTTATTTTTACTAGCTTTAAGTTTTACTCTGCTGACTTACCTCTCTTTCTCAGGGGTGGGGGTTGATTTGTTTTCGATCTTATTTTTGCAAAAATTGATTTATTTGTATGGAATGTTGTGTGATTTCAATAAAATCAATACAAAAAAAATAATAAAAATTAGTCTGTAATTAAAAAAAAAGTATATAAGTACATAAAATAAAAACATGGAGCATGAAATTAACATCGAAAACTGAGGGCATGAAATGAATATAAAAAACTAGTCATTTAGCCCGTTACAATAACGGGCGCTAGAACAGTAGTGCATAAACATTAGTAGGAACAGTCTATATTAAATGGCAAGGGACTTTGACCTCATTCTTTTTGTTGGTCGTATTTTTCTTTCTTTCAGCCTTTCTTTTGTTGATGTTTACTTGCTGAGCTAACCGTTCTTCGTGGGCTGCCGCCGTGTATTGTGTGTCTTTAATTTTCTGTGACAGTAATACTGTCTTGTACAGCTCTATTCAATAAAGGCGTGTAGATAATTTAGTTCAAATGGCTCTAGAATATGTGAAGAGCAACAGGTGCAGATCTTTATTTGCGCGTGCCTTTATTCGCTGCGCCCAATTGAGGTCGTCCTTTAGAGGCTCGCCTTTTTGTGCGCGTCCTTATTGAAGGATGCCTGTGCGCGCCCTTATTGAAGGATACCGTCTTGTACGTCCGCTGGCTTGTACGTCCGTAATATACATCCGTAATATACCTTTAATTTTCTCTGGTGGTAATACAGGCGTGTGCGTCGGTAATATGCCTTTAATCTCCTCTGACAGTAATACTGGCTTGTATGTGGCTGTAATATGCGTCACTGTATTGTGTACCTTTAATTTAATCTCGCAGTAATACTGGTTTGTATTTCTGTAATACGCCTCTAACTTTCTCTGACAGTAATATCGCGCATAGCACCGTGCCCCGCGCATGCGCATGCGCACTTCACCAGAAGACACCCACACACGGACACCTGGACGCACATAGGGATTTTATATATATAGATAACAGCATGAACTAAACTTCAAAACTGAGTTTGTGAAACACATTCACCAAAAAGTGGGTGCCTGAAAAATCCAAAAATAGTGTGTGAAATTAATATGAGATTAGAGAAATTAGTGCAGGAAACTTTCAATAGAAATGCAATGTCATCTTGAAAATGGAAATTTAGGTCACACTCTAGATACACATGCAGGCAGTCCATTAAATTTACTAGTAAACTGGTTTTTCAAAGACATTAACAAACACACAGAAGAATCAGAACATCCACTTTGAAGTGGTAAAGGTTCCATTTTCTGAAAACATAACCTGCAGTTCGGGAGTATGTTTATGACAGCAAAAAATATTCCTGGCTCTGTTTTTCTTGCTGTAATGATGTGTTCTTGTTTATTTGTCTGTTCACATTCACTGTCATGGGTGTAGTTTTCAATAAACAAGAAAATAGCACAAAACCATACATGTACCTTAATCCATTTAGCATGATGTTGTCTTCCTACTAAAATGTTTTGCAATTGCACACTTTGAGAATGCGAAGATAAAATGAAATAATGAAGTGCTTACAGTTTGCATCAGCCTCCTTATGGTAATCACAGTGTCCTAAAGTTATGGCTTGTAGTGTTTAGATTTGATATAAACAACTCAATTGAAGACCTACAGAAAGCAGTTTTTCCATGGTCAACTACTTACAGCCTAAGTGGATAAAAAAGTGTTCTTGATTGAACATTTCTGAAGCTTACTGCAGTTTGAAGCATCTTCCAGATGAGTTATAGCACTGCAGCTGAAAGTGAAGTAGGGTGAAAAATAGAGCTGTATAGTATTAGCAAGCAAATGGTGTTTGCTAGCAAACCGAATACTGTATAGGTGAGCAGCTCTTATTTAAGGCAGTAGTGTTAGTGCTGCTGCTTCACAGACCTATTGTTGTGAGTTTGAATCTTGTGCCACGTTGTTTTGTGTGTGGAGTTTGCAGGTTCTCCGCATGTCAGCATGAAAATTATTTCTAGATTCTCAAAGACGTGCAGGTTAAGTGAATCAGCAATTCCAAATTAGTGTAAGTGCGACAGTTGATGGGCATGTGCGTGTGAGTGGGTATGAAATGTTATTTGTGTAAATCTTGAGAAAAATGCTGTAAGCCCCCTGACCTGTGTGCATTTGGGTGGATGGAAAATATATTATTATGCAAACCAGCTGAAAATGTATATGTATATATATTTGCAAGTATAAGAATTCTTTGTGTTAACCATATGAATGCATTAAGATTGTTAAAAGAGGAAAACCATTAACTGTATAATCATTTTAACAATATAAGTATATTACTAGTTTGTATTAATAGGCTATGGATTAATTGATTATTAATATGACTTACTTAAACTAATGAACTAAAGATTAATTGTTTATTAAAAAGACTTACATATAAAAATTAAGTGTGTACGCAAAGCTGAAAGAACAAACTTGCAACATTTCTGTCAAACTGCTGACTCTTAGTCAGGAAAACTGCTAATCTTTTTTATTTTTCAAACGTCTGTGATTTTTGTTTAATCAACAGTAATAGGTTCTTTCACTTCTTCTTCAGTCGTTTTGAACAAATGTGTTGTAATATTACTAAATTCCCCCAAAGAATTGTGTAACCTTATCCCATGACAAACTGTCTCTGTAAGATGTAAGTCTCTGCTATAAAGGAAACTCCCCCACCTGCAAGATTGGGCTATTGCTGGTAACTGTCAGTGACACAAGCTGACAGGGGCTGCAGTGGTCTCTCTGCTTACCAAGAATAAAGAAATAGCTTTTTTTACTCTATATCTGCTGTCTGCCTGCTGTTTGCCTCGAACCTTCGTCCACACTCTCAAAAGCACAGTGACAACAGCAGCATTCACAAAATGAACTACATACTGTAAGACTACGTCCCTGCAGGTGAAAGATTACCAAAAAGGAAAACAGGCAATCATGTGAAGGGCATCACTGGATTGTTTCTAAAATGCCAATATCTCAAAACATTTTTTTTTAAAACATAGACATGCTGTTTTAATATATTTATGCAATCTCAAAATGCAGCTTTATATTTGAGAATTTTCTTAGCTTGAAAAATTACACATTTGAAAAGTTATAAGGCTTATGCTTTCACATTTGGGTCAGTGTTCTGCCAACAACATTTTAAACTGCAAAAATGGGTAAGGTCTTTTTAAAAATGTAAAAAAAAAAAAAACCCTTCACTTAAGAAAACAATACCAAATTGCAAATTAATGTATACTATGAATGTGAAAAAATAACTCCTTTAATGCACTGACATTGACGTTAATTTAATGCAATTTTTTACACCATGACCTTTTCTTATTTTTTTTACTCTTCACTGTTTTATTTTTCAAATGTTATCTGGTGCACTTATATTTCAATGATACGATAATCCTCAATTTTTTAAAATTGTATATAATGATTTTGTGCACTCTTTTTTTAATTTAATGTTTGATTTTATTTTATTTTTTTCTTTTTCACCACTGTAGAAAACAGCAGCAGAAATGTACCTGACTGAAAACTCTGTAAACAGCAGGGTTCTTTCATCTTATGCCAAAAAATATTCTGAAAACAAATAAATTATTCAAACCACTCTAGGCCAATATATCAAATATTGCTTATGGCAGCAGTCAATATTATAATGGGACAAGACAGTAAACAAGGTAATTATCAAAACAATTTTGATTTTTTAGCAGCTTGTCAATGACTCGGTCACTGGTGAATCTAAAAGATGTCTGCTGTGCTGTTTTGGCTGTATGTTTTGGGCAATGTTCCAGATAGATCTGAATTCTGTTAGCCCGTATTGTCTTTCCACAGGCCTGATGATGACACTGTTATAAAAGCTAAATGTAGCATTTTTTAAAGGAAAACTTGGACATGTTGACAGTCATCCAGAAAACAAATTGGAAAAACATTAAATGAACAAAGTTCAGGAATCAGTACAAAGTAGTCAAAAATAAAAACAAGATGATGTTAAGAGTGCTACGACTTTTTTATCATGTTATCAGTTTACCTGTGGCATGCACCTAATACGAAAGGTACCAACTAACCTCTTAGGTTCTTTATGTAATGGGGGTAGGAAGAAATGTCAAAACCAGCTATGTAATTGTTACCTGTAACTTCTTAACTGCCTCACTGGCCTTATTGTATTCAACCCTGGGGACATCTATCTGCAGGCTGACTGGGACTTCAACCCAGTTTATCACCATTAGAGGTCTTCACAGCGCATACTTCCTGCCCTTGAACTAAACAAGGAAAGTAAATATAGAACTCTGCAAAGCTAGTAGCAATCAGAGAAAGACTGGCTTCAAGCTTTTACTTAGAAAAATCATATTTGTTTACGTAATAACCAATAGTAGCAAATATTGGCAATACAATTAATTATACAACCTGGGTGGGTTCATGCAGTCTTCATTCAGTCTCAGATGACATTTTCCAGATGGCCCAGTTCCATAGTTACAAATCATATCTACTTAAGCAGAAATTAGAAGATGGGTTTCTTGCCAGGGAGAGGGAGCTCCTTTTCCAAGTATGCATTAACTAAAAAGTAATACACACACTTGATAAATATAGGCACTGGTTTGAATTAATCACGATCACCCATATAAATCAGTGTTGTGGGGAAAGGCAAATTTTTAGAAAGTTGAATATTTATCACCTATAGTGAACAGTTAGTGTGGTGCTTGAGTGAACAAAGACAATAAAAATATAATTGAATTGAGTTTGGAGAACTCTAATCTTTATAGACATTCCTGCCGATGACTGATCGCTTCATTGTGCAAAGATAAAGGCAATGATTGAAGACTATACTGAAAAAATTCATGTGTTTTGTTTTGTAAAATATACATTCAAATAAAGATCTCTAATGAAACCAAATCAGGACTCATTTTCTGTCACATGTAGACATTTTGTTGAGTCACTGGATGTTTGTACTGGTAAGACAGCACTCACTTCACCAATTATGATGACAGTCTTGATGATCAGAATCGTAAAGATGCATCTGAGACAGAAATGAAACTTGAAGCAGCAAGGCTCAAGAAACATGTGAGCCCTCATCTGCAGGAATCAAGAAACAGGAAAAGTAGAGGTTGCCAGGTAATGGTGGGAGGGGAAGAAAGTCCCTTTCTGTGTAGTGAGTTTTGATATGGAAAAAAACACAGTAATTTGCACAAAAGTGCACTTTGGTGTGTCCTTGTGTGGGAAATACTGTAAAACGTATCACATTTATTTTAAATGCACTGCACTTTTGTAATGATTTGGATAAGAGGTATAAATAGAATTGATCTGAAATATGTACATGCAGTTACCTGCATTACGCAGCTGCAGAAAATAGCCCAGGTAAGTATGGAAGTTTGAATGAGGCTTTAGGGAGTAATATTCCTTGTTGTCAAGCCCCCAAAAACTTGTAGCAATTACAAAATAATCAGAGAAATAAATTTTAGTGTCAAAATTGTGTGTGAATCAAAACTTCAGTGTCTTACTAGTTAGAAATATTTAGGACATTTTTCATTTTTTGATGTTAGTTTCAATTTAAGATTTTTTTTTTCTTTTTACCTCGCAGGTTGAATCTGAGCTTGATAGTATGAGATGAATGATATGTTGTTAAATTTACATTATTATCAAAACACTTTCTCTATATGATGTATTATCCATCAGACAAAAAGCACCCTTTGCCATAATTTATATAGTTCACTTTGAAGCATATTTTATACTCCATACTGTATCTCTGCTCAGACCAAATCCTGTCCTAAAAAGATGCAGTATTTAATATAAGAGTCATAAAAATATTGCACAGCCTTGCAATTTTCTTCAAACTAGTAAATCCTCCAAACAGCCAAATTTGGCATATTGTTTCTACTAATATTACAGCCTGTTATTTTCAAAGTATATAAAATGGCACTTGATAGATAGATAGATAGATAGATAGATAGATAGATAGATAGATAGATAGATAGATAGATAGATAGATAGATAGATAGATAGATAGATAGATAGATAGATACTTTATTCATCCCAAGGGGAAATTCACATACTCCAGCAGCAGCATACTGATACAAAAAACAATATTAAATTAAAGAGTAATAAAAATGCAGGTAAAAACAGACAATAACTTTGAATAATGTTAACGTTTACCCCCCCATGGGTGGAACTGAAGAGTCGCATAGTTTGGGGGAGGAACGATATAGCATATAGTCCATTACATAAAGAATTATTTGATGCTGTACCTAAACATTCAGTCATAAACTCTCACGTGAGACATCTTCATAGTAGTCATCATCAATAAGGCTGTTATGAATTTGGCTTTTGGACATAAAAATTATTTTCAGTATTATTTTGTACGTTTTTGCTCATTTAAATCATTTTATTAACGTTAAATTGTGTTATTTTTGTGCCTTTATATGACGATAGCCAATTTGTTGTTGGAAATAGTGCTCTATTGCTGTCATGAGCTGACTGGAAGTTGCTTCGCGTGACATCATCACCATCATCTGGTCACTATTTAAGATGGCTCACACTAGTGCTAGTGTCCAAGGTTTTAGACTGTAAAGGGAAACTTTGAAATCTGATTGGAGTTGAGTTTTACGGTCCCCAAAATTGATCTTATATGGAGCTTCAATCCATTGTACGGCACTTCCTAGATTGATTTGAAAATCAAAATCTAGGATGTTAGGATTGTGCATAATTACTGACTAAGAATTTGGGTTTTCATATTGGGCTTTTCTATTTTGATTAAAGTTACTTTTTGGCTAAGACCTCTGCTCGTTTTTTGGCCTTTGATTAATTTCTAATTTCATCTACTGGTTCTTTACTTCTGCGGTGGGTTGGCACCCTGCCCAGGATTGGTTCCCTGCCTTGTGCCCTGTGTTGGCTGGGATTGGCTCCAGCAGACCCCCGCGACCCTGTGTTTGGATTCAGCGGGTTGGAAAATGGATGGATGGATGGATGGATGGTTCTTTACTTTTTTTCTGCCACCTCTTCCATTTGGGCAGAACAATGGCTTTATGTCAATAGATATTGTATTGGCTGTCAGTGTTACTTTTACATCCAAATGTTGATCTGATATGCAGTAACCTAATTAGTAACATTTTAAAATAGAATGGTTATTCCAGGAAAATCTTGCCTTGACATTTTAAATTTGTACTTATTCACTATTGGGGAATAAAAATATCAAATAAAGGAGAAAGAATTATTATATCCATTTATTGATGTAACATCAGTTCAGCATTCTGTTTAACTCGAACAAATCTGTGCTTTACTGTGTCTGTATTATTTTGTGCATTATTTTATTAAATGTATTTGTGAAATGGATAATGGAACATTGTTAGTCAAATTATTGAAATTTCCTCAATCCATTTTCATAAACTATCATTAATGTTTTTCTGCTGACACACTCATTGATTGTATGTTTAGCAAACATCTAATTCATAGTAGCCAAATGCAGTCCATCCGATAATCTATGTGTCAGAATTTCCCCACTGAATGAAGCAGGTAATTTAGTCTTTAATGGAAGACATGCATGGCTTCTGAGGGCAGTACCCTGAGTCAATAAGCAAGATGCTTAGAAGCACAGGGTGCTAGTCCTGTATGGGGCTCCAGTCCATTGTATGGCAATTTCACACTCATTCACAATGAGCCAGTTTGGAGTTTGTAATCGACATTACTTACACCTTTTAAGAATATGGATGGTTGGGCAAACTCCACACAGAGTAGTGAGGATTTCTGCTGTTAATCTATTTACGGTATAAGTAAAATACATTCCTCTATATATAACACCATATGTACCTAGGAGTAGCTGCCACATATCTATTTGTTTAACTGTGAATGACTAGCTTCTCCAGTATTTATGACCTTGACCTGGCAGAACAGAACTTCTTCCACAGGTGAAAGATGAGCCTTGTCTACACACTCCATAATCACTTGTAGCATTTCCAAAGTTTAATATCAAAGTATTTATCATAAGGCTGCTCTCCTACTCAAATCAAATCATCACATTTAATAAAACAAAATTAAACTGAAACATCCATTGTATCTCTGATGTCTAGTGGGTTCAATAATAATGAAATTCTGCAGCTAGCCAACACATTAGTTGTTAAAGGATTTATTTCACCACCATCAGCATGTCATATTTTGCCATTATTAGTTACTGGATATTAACACCTATCTTTATTACTGGAGATTCAACAGGAAGCCATTTAGTATCAAATAAATGCTCCAGGTGCAAGAAGATCAAGACTTACAAGTGTAAGTTTAAAAATTATATCTGCCCCTTTCTGTTGTAAAATCCCCTCACTATAATGGAGCTGAGTATCAGCACTGCTTGCCTTGGGGTTGTTTTGGACAGTCAAAGTGTGCGCATAATAATTCTGAATAAGGAGATCTGTCAAAATTCTTATAACCATACTCTGACATTTTAAACTAATTAAGGAGGGTCTGGCTATGATTTTGTTCTGAAATTGACAGAATTTGAATTACTTACCACAAATCCATGCATCACTTGCTAATTAATGCTGAAAATGTTAAAAGGATAAAGAAGTGTGAATGAAAAACACACAGAGAGATGTAAATCAATGAGCAGAGAGTGTGTACAGACACTTCTAAAATAAGGCAGGACGAGACTACTGTCTATGTAAAATGGACGGCACACTGTGAAGTAAACGATAATTACAGGATGAAGTGTAAGTGCCATAACAGGGCCTCTCATCAGTCTTTCAAAGTAAAGATTTCTCTACTGAGTTTTAGGTCATGTCCACATGCTAATAGCCTTGTTACACACTATACATAAGAGAGTATTGAATTTCAAGACAGCAAAAATGTTACCATAAAGTAAGCTCAGAGCACCTGAAAATCTTTGTATTCTCTTCAACTGTGCTATCTGTCATACACGCTCTAAAGGTTTTTCATTGAATGTGGACACTTTACAATTTACAGCATGAGGGAACTCAGACTGATCATGTTATTAACTAAAATGTGTCTTTTTGAACAGCACTGAAACAAAACAGAATACCAAAAGGAAAACAAGTCTCTATTATCTCTTTGCTTTTTCTAAGCAAGAAGATGGATCCTCATTAAGTGATATGACAGACATAGATGGAAGGCTACAACTTGTCATCTTAAAGGGCAACACAGAACAAATCAGATTCTATCTGATGAAAACAATTTATATATGAAAACTAATTTCTGTCTGTTGAGAATAATTAATGTAAACCTTTGCAATGTGGCATCTATTGTATTTTATATTGCAAGTTGTAATAAAAAGGAATTGCATTTTTCATTCCAACAGATGGCACATCAAGCTATGCTACTGGCAATCCTATAGCAAAAGACACAAAACTAAGGCAACAGACAAATTGACATTGTTACATAAGAAGTAAAACTTCAAAGAGAAAAAATATTGGAAATAAAAAAGAATAATAGAGGGTAAACTAATCTCATTTGAGTCCATTAACCATTCTGTTGTTCTGCACTCATTAATGTATCAAAAAGACAGCAGGAATAATTCATGTAAAGAAATAACAAATTCCATTAACAGCTGTAAAGAGAGAATGCTGGCCTTCCAGGACTCAAGTTTCAGACTCCTGTGGAACATCAGCCACTTTCCTCAGTGTGACAGTCAGTGGACACCAATGAGATTAGTACTTCTTCTAGCAGTCTTTTTTATTTCCCATCATTTTTTTAAATTTTAAATTTCCATTATTAGGTTATACTGTTGGCTATATTCACTGTCTGTTGGAATATAATTTTTACATATGACAAACACTGGAATGGGTGTATCGAGAATGACGCACTTGAGTGAATGTGTCGCAAGTCTTGTCAAAGGTATTGTGGACTGCAGTTCCACTCTGTTGAATTCACTTCTGTCGCTTCTGTACTTAGATAAATTTGCTAGACCAATAGACTACAATCTATCTAGTATTGAAAATACTGCTTTATAATATATGTTCAAG
The DNA here is from genome assembly GCF_900747795.2 of Erpetoichthys calabaricus. Taxonomy (NCBI): domain Eukaryota; kingdom Metazoa; phylum Chordata; class Cladistia; order Polypteriformes; family Polypteridae; genus Erpetoichthys; species Erpetoichthys calabaricus. Next base: position 82,014,242 of record NC_041396.2, read on the forward strand.
CAGCATACAATATAAGATAATTTCCAACTGTTTTTTTTTTTTTCCATGATAGAGGTACCCAAGACATCTGGGAATAAAACATATGCCAACTTGTAACTGAAAATCAGTGGGGTCTTTGGTGCTGACTGAACTTTAGAAACATACATTACACCTAATGTTGTACAGCAAGGAAAAGAGATATTTATGGAACTAATCTGTGCCCTTGAATGAATAAATAATCATCTGATGACTGGCAGTGTTGCCATATGCATTTGTGGCCATTTAGAATAAGACCATTAGATCAAAGGTGCCAAAATCATCAGATGTGCTTCTCTAAAATTACTATAAAAACGATTAGACCAAAGCTACAATCAAGTGTGTTTTCAAGAGCACACTTTCAGTATGAAATAGTACTTAATAGTAGAAGTGCACTTGCAGTCTAATTGAAATGGAAGATTAAGTTAAATTTAGATAGATAGATAGATAGATAGATAGATAGATAGATAGATAGATAGATAGATAGATAGATAGATAGATAGATAGATAGATAGATAGATAGATAGATAGATAGATAGATAGATAGATAGATAGAAACGATTCTGCTGCAAGGAAAAGAACCCTCTCCATTAGAAGCCAGTTTAGTCATTTGGGCCAACAGAGTGCTCCTTTGGCTTTTTGAGTAAAGAAGTTGCTTTCCATGTGGAGTGAGGACCTGGATTTGCATCCCAGCTGCCAAGTCGAGATGGCTTGTGATGAACATGCCCCCCATTTGAATAGAATCTGAATACAGATAGATTGTTTAGCACAGTGGTACTCAAACTGTGGGGCGGGCCCCCCTAGGGGGGCGCAAAGTAACAAGAAGGGGGGCGTGAAGATGTGAAAAAAAGAAAACAAGAATCAAAAATATGAAAAATACATCTATTGAAACCAAAACAAATTAACTTAAACTACATTCTGATAGGGTGGCTCGGTGGAGCAGTGGGTAGCGCTGCTGCCTCACAGTTGGGAGACCTGGGTTCGCTTCCCGGGTCCTCCCTGCGTGGAGTTTGCATGTTCTGCCCGTGTCTGTGTGGGTTTCCTCCGGGCACTCCAGTTTCCTCCCACATTCCAAAGACATGCAGGTTAGGTGGATTGGCGATTCTAAATTGGCCCTAGTGTGTGCTTGGTGTGTGTGGGTGTGTTTGTGTGTGTCCTGCGGTGGGTTGGCACCCTGCCCGGGATTGGTTCCTGCCTTGTGCCCTGTGTTGGCTGGGATTGGCTCCAGCAGACCCCTGTGACCCCGTGTTCGGATTCAGCAGGTTGGAAAATGGATGGATGGATGGATACATTCTGATACTAGAAAAATAAATATAGAGTTAGATAAATGTCAAAAAGTTAAGTAGGTATAATAAAATATACATCTATGCTATATCATTAATTAAAAAAGAACAAATTGGTATTAGTGGACTCCTTTCAAAAAAACGTTAGGGAGGCGCGATTAAAACTGTTATAAAAACTCTGGTTGCAAATACTTAAAGGTTGAGAAACACTGGTTTAGCATTTGAAATCCTCAACAACAGAGTTTAAAGCGCCTTGTATTTGGCCGATTTGGCAGTATGGCCATATTGTTGAATTAAAAGGAATAATTTCCTACAAACTTTAGTTTATTTATGCCTATTAAAGTGCTATAACACAAAGTCAGAAACATGATGAAAAGGGTGTGAGATCAACAGAAGACCTGTACAGCAGGCCAGGAACTTCAGTGATCTGCTCAGAAGAGGCTACTTCAAGTCAACCAACCCCAACTAACATCTGTTGTACTGCAAGCATATCTGTCAGTGTCGAAAGGGGAAAGAACTGGGAATAGGACAAAGAAAGAACGTAGTCAAGATAAATAAGTACGAGTCAGAAATTAAAAAGACAGATCCGTGTGAAACTCCAAAGCTAAAACAAAATCAAGGAAAGGTAAATCAAAGGAATGCAAGATTGCAAACCAAGAGATTCAAATGCAAAACAAAAATCTGGTTGATGCTATTCAAGAGGGTTTAAATGCCATCATGTTTAGATTGGCCCCCTTTGCACCCCATGGTAGCATTGCAGCAAAATGGGAAACATTATCTTACCCATTAATTATAGAGTTTTATGACATCTGTAGGCTTTGCCCGAAGCAGTTCTCAAAAATGAATAACTGGCTTTAAAGTTCAAAAAGTAAAGATATACAGTATACTTCAAAATGTCTCATAAGGGAGAGGAAACAATCAAACTTTGGCTTGCAGAGACAAGTTCAACAATATTTTTTTAAATATATAAAACAGAAATGCTCACAAGAGCAGAAATAAGTAAAAAGGATGAGCTTAAAAAGGCATCCAATCTGAACTAGTAGCCAATACACAATCCACAAGACAAATCCCTAAAACAAGTGTGACAGGTGTCAGGTCACACTCACAGGAAATCTAACTTAGACACCATTAAAATATCCGACTATGCCACCCAGTTTTATTAAGAGACTGGGAACTCTTGAGATTTACATAAAATAGCACACAAGTTTCTTTAAATTGGGCGGTGAGTAAACACACAATGAAAGACACAACAGTAATTTCAGGAAAAGCAACAGTAAGTTCTATTACACAAGACAATATAAAATACATTAAAAAGATAAACAAACATAACAAAATCTAAAAATGTCAGGAACAAATTTCCTTTTTTAAAAGGAAAACACACAGTCCACACTCTAAAAGTCTGTTAAAAACAAGAATTGGAGGATACAACCTTTAATGGTGGAGAGTCCAGTTTGTGCACTGTTACCCCAACAATTAATCGTCCAACTGTCCACCGATGCACTCTGTTCACCGGACACTCGTTTCCCAACAGAAGTTTTGTCAAATCGTGGAATCCCTGTCAGTGTCTCCTTGTCGTTCCTTTTTCCCCACTCTGGCTCCTTGTGTTGCTGTGACCTAGGCACGCCTCACTTCTCGTCTGCCAGTTTTGCTTGGTCCTTTCATGCAGCTTCCCTCTCTCGCTGGACCCACAACTGTGGGTCTCCTTGTGGAGCTGTCTCTTCCTCCCTGGAAGTAAGTGTTGCCGTCCTTGTGCCTCATGTTGTGCCAGCCAGGTACCCTCGTTTGCCTACAGGCCCCTGTGCTCTGTCCAAGTGTCTTGGCAGCGTTCTCAGTGGACCGTTCCTCCTCTGCCTTCTCCTGCCCAGGAGTTTAAATCTCCTTCAGTCCCTGCCGTTATCAGTCTTGGACAATCAGTTTAAACAATGGCACATCTAAAATTCCTGGGTTTAACAATTAATGAAAACACAAGTTAACAAAATGTATTGTTACCAACCAATAATAAGTACAGATCTGCTGATTAGAAACCAATATTGTCAAACATGTTAATTTCCAAGTCAGGTAAATACAGACATCCTCCAAGGAAGGAATACAACCTTTAATGGTGGAGAGTCTGTTCTCCGCAGTTCTGTTATCACAACTTGGTATTGTTTGTAATCTCAACCAGCCAAAAACTTCAAAGCAGTGACTCCTTTGCAATACAGCAAATACCTACATCCCGAAGACAGCCATGACAACATCAGTAATGGGATTACCCAGGAAATTTGCCAGTCCCAACAATGGGTGCCTAATGGAACCACCCAGTGTACAAAAAAATGTCCCCCTCTGACGCAAGCAAACAAATCACAGAAAAAAACAAATAAACATTAATACACCCAATGACTGCAAACAATATTCAGTGATCCACTGCAAGATCTCTCTTACTGACTGACCTAAATTTCCAGAGGGAAGACCCAGCAGCAGCTACGTCAGAGTGGCCATACCTCTTGGGGTTTCACACTTAGAACACACAAAATGGACACCACTTTAAAGAAACTGTACTTGTTTAACAAATAATAAAGAAAACTCATAGAAATAGCATAATAACATGAAAAACAATAACTTGTACTCAGGAAAAATAGCAATAATACTGAAAATAAAATACAGGAAAAAAAATCCTGGCTGTAATACAATATAAATATTCTTTTTAAGTCTCTCTTATCTAATAAAAGTTAACCATTTACCATTACCATACAAAGAAGCACAGTGCTAAAGTATAGTTGTGAATCGATATTTATTTTCATTTGTATAGTGCCTTTCTTAACACACATTGAGTGGCAGCTTAAAGATTTTCTTTCACATGTTGATTATTCATTAAAACATAGACTGTACTTTTCTCCCTATTAAACTGATGTCTGTAAAGCTGGGTCAAATGCTGTCTACATTGGTACATCTTGAGGAATGTGCAGATCATTTATTATTTCACTCCCGCCATCCCAAACTGCTTAAAGGAATATGTAATTACAATTCAGCTGAAAATGCAGGACTAAAGCAATCTACTTTACATAAGTTAATAAATAGTAAGACACATATTTTTGTAAATAAACAATCTAAATAAATGCATACTATAAATAAATAAAAAAACTGGAAGTTAGTGAAATATCTAGATAAGCCTTTAGCTACAATGCCAGTTAAAAATGCATGCCCACTTATATTTTATTATAGTTTATTAAAATGTAATGATTTGTTTACAGTATTGCTATTTTTAACACAGCAAGAAAAACCTCAACAGAATGGCATATTTTAAATGAAAAAGAAAACAATATTAAATAAGAACAAACTAATTTTCTCTTTGTAAGCCTTCAGAAGGTGCCTACTTTGCTGCTGTCAGTTTCATTCGGGTCACAGCTTAAGAGCTTGGCGTGAGCGGATCACTTTTATATACTGCTATTTAAACTTCAGACACAACTGTTTGATCAGCAGTTCACAGTGTGTAGATTCTGAAGTATTAATTAACATTTATGAATTGAAAGTATGAATTGTCTTTACTTACTTATTTTCATTTCTTTCTTTAAAACATTTTGTATTGGCAAAATGATATGGTGCTACTGCCTCACAGAGTCTTGGGTTTCAATCCTGGCCAGAGCACTGCCATTGTGGAGTTTGAAAGTTCTTCCCATGTCTGCCTTTTGTTTTCTGTGGATATTCCGATTGTCCTTACACATGACGTTAGATTAATTGATGATTCTACATTGGCCTAGTAAGTTTGACCACTTCCCTTTAATGAAATGGTACCCTATCCAGGGCTAATTCTCAGCTTGTGCCTGATGCAACTAGAATAGGCAGTGGATCCCCTAAACTGTGAATTGGAAGAGTGGGTTGTAAAGTGAATGGACTAAAAGATATAACATACTGTTGTCTTAGTCACCCATTCACAGTGGCTTATTGGCTTGCACCCATCACTGCTAGAGTACACTACAGCACCCAGTGACTGTTAGTTGAAAAAAGAAAACTCAGCATGGAGAATTTAAGATTGTCAAGTTCAAGTTTGTCATGTGTTCATTGCACAATGAAATTGTCACATGCATCTCCCTTCAGAACAGTTGGCAAAACAATACCAACAAAAAGACACACAAACATAAAAAAGTATAAATAATGTAGGAAAGGGGTTGAATTCATCCTTCAGTTAATTAATGATCAGTTGTGTCTTTGGCAATGCTGGTAATTCATTGAAATAATTAACAAGATCCTCACACTAGAGACTCAAAATGAACGTAGGTTGAGGGATCTCTGTTTCACTCTCTAGTTCGGACAGGAGAAATCTGAAGAGTCATGTACAATTTATTTATGTGGTTCTTAAATCAGCAAAAGTGTAAATTTAACACTTTGACTTTCTCTGTTGTTGATTGTTGTGGTGATACACCATTTCCATAAATAACCCACACATTCTTGCTGCAAAAAACAAAATAATACAATTTATTAATAATAGTTTATTTATACCATAAGGATAATAGAAGATATAGCAGCTTATAGAAAAAGCACTTAACTTATGAATTGTGATCTTTCAATTTATGTGGTTAAGATGGACAAGTTCTTTAGCTAGTTATTATGCTTTAATTGACTGCACTGTGGTGTTCATTTGCTCACAGCTTGTCTGCGCTGCTTTGCCTTCCCACACAGTCAAACTTGTATGTGTGTAAATTAGTGATCATGGGTCCTTTCTTCTGACTGCATTGCAATGAACTTGTATACATGTGGCAAGTGTTTTTGATGTTTGCATATGCAGGCTTGAAAAGAAGAACATACAAATAATAAATAATACTTTGTGACCAACACCCTCTGAACCCCACTTCATCAACCTCCCCCCCACATCCATCTATTGTTCCCTCCTTATTTACTATATATTGCCTTGGGTTCCTGCAAGTCTAATCATTTTCCAATGATGATACTGGTAGTAATCAGAAGCTTAGGAATAAAAATCTATTTTAAGGTAAGTGATTCATTTGCTCCCTTTGTGGATGTCCAGCTACAAATATGCAAACCGTATCACAGACCATTGCCTCCATATATACAGACAGGAAGATGAGACCCGGTTACCAGCAGATCCCCTATTGAGCTGTCTTTGCGTACCTGCTACCATCAGACACAGCAAATAGGCAGCAACAGAAGTTGCAATATATATGTAATATAGTGATTGAGGAAAGTACTACAAGTAATAAAACGAAATGTTGGGGTGCCAAACTAGTCACCCCTGTTTAACACTAGAATCCCTGAAGCTTACGAAAAAACTCATAATCCTGTACCACCTTAAATTCCTTCACACCTCTCCATTAGTGTTGTTTTGTAAATGTGTCGATCAGCACAAGTAGCCTGCTATCCCATCCCCGCAGCTCAACTCGGGCAAAAAGTTCTCCCAGCTCAAGTCTGTTTATCTCAGTGTGAGGTGCCTGGAGTTGTACAGAGTAAATAATATATTGTTATTTGGAACACATGCATTACATGTGTATTTCGTGTTTACAACGATCTTATATAAATGTAGGATGACAGGAAATGCAAGAAATGCAAGAAATGTTGAACACATACCTAAAACAAACTTTTTTCATGTTATAGTACTACAACATTTTGACAAGAAGTGTATAATGTGTGAAGACTGAAGTCCAAATATCAAATAAACACTTTCACAAAAGGTACATGTATAACAAAACAAGTGCACTTTTATTCAAGAATATAACCGAAGAAAAAGAAATTTGGTTAGTGTATGACACTGATACACTCGCTTGAGTGGTGCAGTGGTAAGAACTGTTGACTCATAATGAAGAAGTTTGATTCTGGCCGCTTCTCAGAATTACAGTTTTGACTAGTGAGTTGCTCTTATTGTTACTATTATACAATAAAAACATACATTTGATTTGAGTCTGTAACAGCAGATATAAATTTATGGTACTTGTAAAGGTTAGCTTTTTTTTTTATTCAGTTTTATTCTCTCAGTCATGTTCAAGCTTCCCCTGATCTGACACTGCTGTTTTCAAATAAAGATGTGTTATAACAGAGGTGAACTCAGATGAGGATGAGGGTTCTGCATCGGAGAAAGAGAACAGAAGCCCTCCCGCAAAAAACGTCCACTCACACATAAGAACAACGCAGCTGCACCAGGTGTAAAGATGAAAGATGGCACCGTTTGGATGCAGCAAGAGGTCGGGTGTTTTCCTGCCAGTTAATCTGCCACACGCATGTCCTTCAATGAAACAGCAGATGAGCACAGTGAGTGATCAGCTAACATGCTTTTGTGAGAAACTCTATACATAAGGTTTCCCTGTACTGTGGTGTTTGGTGCTTTTAAAGAGAATGTGAATGTGTCTTTTGCTGTGAAATTAAAATAAGATGGTTGTCTGTTTTATTGTTAAAAAGGTAGATACAAATTGTATTGAGTATTTAACACTTAGAACTATTCTTTGTCTACTCATTTGATAGCATCCAAGTATTAAAATGAACTTCACCTATTGTATTTTATACTGACTGCATAATTACCAAAACATTACGCATAATAAAAAAGTTGATCCATTAATAAAGCCTGAAGACCACCAATATATTGGGATTCAACAGTACTGTGGTTGGGAAATTCATTCCAGCATTAAAAATGGGTAGAGCTTCTGTTAAAGTGCAGACAAACTCATGTATTTAACTGGCAGGAATAAAACAATTAGTCTCTTTTTGGAGTGGTGGAAATATCTTCTGACATGTAATAATGTTCACTTTCAGCTCTTTTCATCAGGGCTTAACATAGCAGAGCCCAAAGCACAGTTTCTTTATGACAGTTAGCCGCAGGTCCCACACAAAAGGAAAAGTTAAGTTAAATTTAAACTCTTCAGTAATTCTTAGTGACAGCATTCATAAAAGCTTTTTTTCTCAAAGTCTTTTGCCATCTTTTCAATTATTTTCAAATTAATTCAATTACATGAAATTGGGTAGAGTATGTGAGAATAAAGAATTAACCTAAATTTCTGTTAATTAGAATGCTAAGCATAAAATATTTCAAGGTACATTTTTATCAAAGTAAATTTCCATAAAGTTTACCCTTGTACTGTTCTGCTCCATTTCATCCTTTCTTAAAAACAAATATTTATATAGACGGGTCTCACTTTGGGGTAGAAACACCAAGTTTATTAATGTTTTTGTTTTATTTGTTTTCTGTAAAAATATTATTATTTTTGTAACATACAAATGTATGTATGTTCTTAGTGAATTATAATTTGAAGCCTCAGGTACATGCTCAGTTCTCACAGATCAGCATAGAAAGACTGAATTGTGCTCGTGGACTCTCAGTACCACAACACTGAATGCAAGAAAGCAGCTACAGCAAATGGATAGGTGGTTGCTATATACTTATTATTGGAATGAAATAATGAAAATTTCTTATGTAAGGTGAAGGTAGCTGGTTGTAATGGGGACTAAATTATCCTCAGGAATGAAAACAAATGAACTGAGTTAAGAACTGCATAAAAGTCAAATTTAGAGTGACTTCATAGTTAGCAAAACAATTTGTATACTAAAAAACCATCCCCAGTACAACCAGTTACTATCATCTTACTCAAAGCAAATTACAAAGAAGTTCATACCACATGCATTTCAGAACAGGTAATCCACCCGACGCTAAACATGTTATGGTCTGGTGAATACTTGTAAGGGAGACCATGTAGGATGCTGCTGGAAGAGCCTGTAGTCTGTGTGGATTCCAATGCCTCAGTACAGTAACAACGACACAGTGCTGTAAAAATGGCACCATCCTTTGGATGAGATGTAAATCCAATGTCCTGATTCTCTGTGGTCATAAAAAAATCCCTGGGCATCTTCTGTAAAGAGAAGAGTGTTTCCCAAAGTCCTAGCTAAATTGTTCATCACTGTCTGGTCATTCTGACCCTAATCACACCTGTCCCTTACTGGATGACTATCTCTCTTTCCCCTATGGCCTCTAATAGCTAATGTGAGGTGGGCATACTAGCACAAAATGGCTGCTGTCACATCATTGAGGCGGCTCTCCTGTGTCTATGTAGAAGTTCTTTCAGGGTCTTAAAAAGAGCTATATAAATGCAGTGTCGTCTTCTTCATTTTCTGAAACCTACTGTATTAAAATTCTGTTGCTGTGCATTCGTAACATTTAGCATTTTGTGATATATCTCTTGTTCTATCCAAAAACCAAATTGGAGATTTCTGCTTTGTAAAGATTCTGGAGAAAGCTTTAACCTAGAGGCATGCAATGATCAAAACCCAGGAAACAAACCGATCTTTCGTCAGAACCAGGGCAAAACAACAATTGTAATACACAATTAATAAAAATACGTCTAAAACCAGAAAAAAAAACTAAAGAAACAATTGCAAGTATTTTAACAAGGTTTATCCAAGCTTGGATACAGCATAAACGACAAGTCAATATTTATATGATTGCGTCAATTACATCACATCTCCGGGGCGGCACGGTGGCGCAGTGGGTAGCGCTGCTGCCTCGCAGTTGGGAGACCTGGGGACCCGGGTTCGCTTCCCGGGTCCTCCCTGCGTGGAGTTTGCATGTTCTCCCCGTGTCTGCGTGGGTTTCCTCCGGGCGCTCCGGTTTCCTCCCACAGTCCAAAGACATGCAGGTTAGGTGGATTGGCGATTCTAAATTGGCCCTAGTGTGTGCTTGGTGTGTGGGTGTGTTTGTGTGTGTCCTGCGGTGGGTTGGCACCCTGCCCAGGATTGTTTCCTGCCTTGTGCCCTGTGTTGGCTGGGATTGGCTCCAGCAGACCCCCGTGACCCTGTGGTCGGATTCAGCGGGTTGGAAAATGGATGGATGGACATCACATCTCCAGAGAATTCTGGGACTCATTGCTATGGCAACCATAAATGCCATTGTCAGAATAAGGCAATGTCTACAAGAAAACCAAGATGCATCATGGCATACTAGTAAAAATGAAAAAAAAACTTTTCAAAATAAAAGTAAAAAAATTAATTCCTTGGGTATAAAATCCTCATAAAAGATGTGGAAATTGGCGCAAACTTTTGAAGAAGGCATTAAAAAATTAAATAAAAAACCAATCACAATATGTTTGTACAGTGTCTTTAAAGGGCATAGTTGCTTAAAAGAAAGAAGGAGACTTTTGACAGTAAGTGTAAAAACACTGTGCAACCAAAACATTGCAGCAACTGCAAAACACCTACTTTTTCACACAGTCAAAATGTTTAAGGATGTGTTTTTACAATCCATTTTGCTATAGCTCAACCCACGCCACCCCGGATAACGAGGACTGTGGCACCTCCAAACCCTTCTGAGTGCAACGCTGCGCTGATGCCCCACTTGTAAACGCAAAGCAGCTGCTTCTAGATTAGTTTAGAAGTACCAGTTTTGAATTCAGAGCACACTTCAATATTATATGATGCCCGAAGAGTGGTTTTAATTACTATGAGCTCCTTTTGGAAACAGGGGTATATGAATGTTCTTGAGGCTTTAAGTATATAAACTCTGTCCCTGAAAGAATGATTGGAGAAAGGGACATGGAAAATGTACAATCATCAATGATAAAATGACAAGAAAAACTCAAACAAGATGAAGTCCAGAAAGATGCAGAGCAACAAGTCATCAAAATGCTTTGAGTTACTGACAAGACTTTGCGTTACAAATAAAATAAGCGTTGACTAGAATTGACACTAATCTTAATACATAATTCGCCTGCCTCCTCACTCACTCACTCACGTCCGTCCATTTTAAGCAGTTTTCTCAAAGTTCATTGCATTAATTATAAAGAGATTACATTCTTTTAATTTTTATATCTTCATTAGATTATATTTGTTTGATTAGATTAATAATTCTTATTTATTGATTCATAAGTAACTTGTTTTCTTATAATACAAAACAAGAGTAAAGAAAGATCACATTGAATTATAATATCACAGGGTGTTCTGTTAATATCAGAAGGTTAGCACTTACACATAGAAAAATTAAATCAGTCTCATATTCTGTGCATAAACATAATTCATTTCCTATCTAAATGCAGATAAAATCATATAGTTCTCTGCAGCATGATTAATACAAATTCAGTTATTTGTATTTTGTGAGTTAAATACTTATAATCATCTGTGGCGGGCTGGCTAACCACCTGGTGTCTGCCTCCTGCCTTGTGCCCTGTGCTGGCTGAGACTGGCTCCAGCAGACCCCCGCAACCGTGCAGCCAGGACACAGCAGGTTGGAAAATGGATGGATAGATGGATACTTATAAACATTACAGTTAATAATGTTTTTCTGCGTTCTCAGTTTCCCCCTTTGCACATAAAATGTGCACATAAAAATGATCAGACCCAATCATCGGGTACAGTATCCTCATATTCTAAAGGAGGTGAGGATTCCGGAAGTAAATGGTTGTAATCAGGGTCCTGGAAATTGTGGGCATGGAGAAAATAGGCTTTTGTGAGAGAGGTATCAATTAGCCTCTGAAGGAGGCCGCGAATACAGGGGATGAGGCAGCACCCACAAATAACCATAATTGCAAGGGAAATTACCGGCCCAAACTCTGAACCACCTTTCAAATAGTTCATCAAGGGGATTGGAAATACCAGAATTTTCTGCAAGTTCTACAGGAAGGGCAGTAAGACCAGCAAGTGCACGAGTTACTGAGCCATCAGGAGCGGTGTTATTAGGGATGAAGGTACAGCAATTATCCCCGAACATGGCACATACACCACCTTTCTCAGCTAAAAGCATATCAAGTGCTATCCGGTTTTGCCAGGTCATGAGAGAAGTTTTATCAAGTTGTTCATGGATGCCCTCAACGGCTTCACGAGTAAAATTTAGAAACCGCTGTTGATTGTAATAAAGATAATTAATCCAATCTACATTTTTGTTTATTGTTGACCACCAGAATATAATTGATTCGAATCCAGCGGCCACTTGATCACGTGCTTTATATCGGTTTGGAACACCTCTGGGGACTCCGATACCATCTATATATACAGTAGAATCGAACATTTCAAGGGTAGCCCGACGGTTCCGAGTTTTATCTGGACGAACTGAATCAGACGAGTGAAGAGGTAGTGTAGGAATGTGCATAAGGGGTCCTTAGGGGGAGTCGGAGAGGAGAACAGCTGCAACACACAAGAGAGACCTGCAGGGTGTAATGGGTCAGTTAAGGGGAAAGGGGTTGTGGCCAGGTGTGGTCTGGCCGTGGCACAGGCATAGCAATTTGACTGGTTCACCTGTTTAGCAGAGTAAAAGACCCATTGGAGCCATCGGTTCTGGTCCCCATAACCAGTTTCAACTGCAAAGGTGGATGACAAGGAAGTAATATTTAAGTACTGCACAGGGTGTGATGGGGAGTCATCTGGAATGACAGTAGTAGGGGAGGTCAAGGAGGTAGGAGTGACAGAATCGGACTTTGGTGCTGTGACTCGAATAATGAGTTTCCCCCAAAGGATCTCTTCCAGAGACATCTGCCCCTAATATGTAAACACCCCCATCATAGAGTGATGGATTTTTTAAAGTAATAATTAATGGGTTACAATTATCATGTGAGCATGTTCCGCTAGTATGTCCCTTAATAATAGAGAACCTTGTTCTGAGATCATGTTGCTGAGCCTTCCAGGGCCGATAACCCCAGTCATAGGTACCTGTATTTGCAAATACCCACTGCCATTTTTCGCAATTACTGCCATAATGAGTGGAGACAGCAGTTGCACATACATATTTTTCGGGCTTAGTCCATTGGTCATGTCTGCCGGTTCCACAAGGAGCGATGGCACAAAAGTCAAACTGGAATGAGGCGGTCTTCCCTACTTGGAAAGTTAGTGTGGGAAGGTCCCCATGAGTTTGTTGTCCCATATTTGAGGGGACAGAAAAAGTTATTAATAACAGGACTAAGACTGCCATTTTTTTGCAATGTGAGATGTGGATCCAAGCAGGAAGTCCTTCGACTTTAACGGCGTGAGGTGTAGATAACAGCACCTGGAATGGTCCCCTCCAGCGAGGTTGATGCCAATGTTTCCTTCGGATGTCTCTGACCAGTATCCAGGTTCCAAGAGGATCTGGAACTCCGTCAGTGGGGGACCGGTCCGCCAAGCCTTGTTAACCTGTTCGTGGACTTCCTTCAGGGATGCTCGGAGACCTGTAAGACTGGAGAGAAGATCATTGTCCACAGTATGCAAAGTGACATTTCTGATAACCATGCCAACGGGCATGGGACGTCCAGTTAAAATTTCAAATGGCGACAGTCCCAACTGCCAATGTGTCCTTCCTCTCAACCCCATCAAGGCCAGGGGTAGAGCGTCTGGCCAGGTTAAGTTTGTCTGCTCACAAATTTTTGCCAATTTTGACTTTAGGGTGCCATTGCACCTTTCTACAATACCTCCACTCTGGGGGTGGTATTTGCAGTAATGATGTACATCTATCTGGAGCCAAGTAGTCAGTTCATTTATTATGGAATTCACAAAATGGGTACCGTTATCAGTCTGCAGTTTCTGTGGTATTCCCCATCTTGGAATAATTTCTTTTATTAAAGCTTTAGCCACAGTTTTTGCATCAGCATGTTTAGAGGGGAAAGCCTCTACCCACCGGGAGAACACATCAACAATCACAAGGCAACATCGATATCCTTTGGACGACGTTAGTTCAATGAAGTCCATTTGGAGATGCTCAAATGGACCCACTGGTTTCGGGGTAACGGCGGGACTTACCTGAGTACCTTTGCCTATATTATACCTTTGACATAGGGCACACTGCCAGCAGAATTGTTCAGCATATGCAGAGAACCCTGTGGTTTCCCAATGTCGCTCGACATCCTGAGTCATAGCGTCTTTTCCTGCGTGGTCCAGGCCATATGCGATTTTTGCCATTCCTGGAAAAGAAGCCTTTGGAAGGAAAGGTTTGTTAGTTTGCTTATGGGTCAAGACCCCATCAGAGAGGGATCCTTCTCTGGACCACTTTATCCTTTCTCGGTCAGTGGCAGCGCTCTGTAAGGAAATAATTTGATTATCAGGGTCTTTGTCATCTGTCTGTTGGAATAAAAAGACTGGTGTGTTATTATAGGCAGAATGTTTAGCAAAGTGATCAGCCAGTTTGTTTCCTAGACTGACTGGGTCTTGTTTCCCAGTATGGGCTTGGCATTTAACTATTGCCAGGTGTAATGGTTTTGTTATAGCTTCGAGAAGGGATTCCACTAATTTCTGATGTTGTATGGGCTTACCAGTACTGGTTTTGAATTCCCTTAATTTCCATAATGCCCCATGGTCATGGCAGACTCCAAAGGCATATCTGGAATCTGTGTAAATGGTTATGACCTTCCCTTCGGACAACTGGCAAGCTCGGGTGAGAGCTATTAGCTCAGCTGCTTGTGTGCTTAAATTAGAAGAGATTCGATTTGCTTCAAGTAAGTGGTCTTCTTTGACCACTGCATAACTAGTGGAGAGTGTCCCGTGGTCCAACCGCAAGGAACAACCATCAACATAAAGTACTTCTCCTGTTTCTAGTGGAGTTTCCTACCCATGAGACCGAGTTAGTTAAAAAATCTATCTGCAGATGTTCAAAGGGCCCTCCGGCATTTGGTGTTACAGCCGGATTTACCTGCAAGCCTTTTCCTATATTAAATTTTTGACATAGTGTACACTTCTTACAGAACTGATCAGCAAAGTTAGAAAAACCTCGGGCGTGACAGGATTGTTGCACCTGTGCCATCATTGCGTCTTCTGAAGGGTGGACCAAACCATGCGCAGCCTTTGCAATACCTAGAAAGAAAACTTTTGGGGAAAAAAGGATGTTTAGTTAATGGATGGATCCAAATTTCTTTAGGATCTTTTTTCTGATCCCTCTTTCTGCCATGTCTTTATTTCCTTTCCCGTTGCTACAGTTTGTGAAAATAAAACTGCATCTTCGGGTGACTCTTGTTCCTCCTTCTGTTATAAAAAATAAAGAGGTTAATGGTGAAGTAGAATCCTGGGTGGCTTTCTTTGCCCACATGTCTGCTTGCGCATTTCCCTCACTCACTGGATTTGTTTTCCCCTTGTGAGCTTGATACTTCACTACCGCAAGCGCACCTGTCAAATGTCTGTACTAAGATGGAATATATAGCTTGTGGTACCTTAACAGTTAATAGACTCATGAGCACAATATTTGAGCATGCTAATATGGTCTCTATTGTTACAGCAGCTGCTTTAAAACAGGCCGGGATTGTAGCGGCCACTGGATCCAGTTTTTATTTATTTATTTTAAAATAGTATGTGACTGGTCTTTGTCTATTTCCTTGTTGTTGAGTTAATACTGCAGTCATACACCCCCCTGTCTCGTCCACGAACGGAGTGAAAGGATGAGACTAGTCCGGAAGTTTTAACGCAGGCGCAGACATCAAAATGTATTTTATATCAGTTACAGCCTTCTCAGCCCGCTCCGTCCATGAAATTTTATCAGTCAAAGCCAAATTAGAAGAGGTCGCTAAATCTTGGAATGGCTGTGCTTTTTAAGCAAAAAATTTTTTTAATTTATTTATTTATTTTTCTCTTTCTCTAACCCATTGCCGGCAATATCCTAACATTCCAAGAACGGACATAATTTGCCGCCTTGCAGATTGTGCACATTAATTCCCCTGCAGTCAAATCATGACTCAGGTATTTCATTTTTCTCTATTCAGTTGCAACTTTTTTTCCGGAACACTTTGTGCCCGATTTCCGTTAGGAAGACCAACAAAACCTTTGTGTCTTCTTCGCATTATTCCTGAGTCTCAAAGCATAAAAGCAACTCAGCTACATATTACACCAGGACACCACCCCCCTTTGGCCAATAACCTTTCAATTTTTTTTTTTCTGTTCTAATTCTTGTCCATACACACACACACACGCGCACACACACACAACTCAGGCACGCACACAGAGCCTCTGTATATCCCTGCAGCATCACAACGCTTCCCTTTAAAAGTGAATGCGAACCAGAACTGGGAGTCAGAGTGATTTGCAAAATCAGTAACAGAAAACCACATAGCAGTGGACAGGACTATAGAGAGAATAGTGGAAGGATTCGGGACTATAGGAGTCATAGGGTGTATAGCAGCGTCATGAGCCTTTTCTAACTAGAAGAATAGGAGAGTATTGGATCGGAATAATAGCACCCCGCTTAACTAAGTCAACATAAACAATTGAAATACAGGCCTCAGCCTCAAGCGAAAAAAGATATTGTGCACAAGGTAAACGGAAGGATGACTTTGGGAAAATGACCAAGGGTTCAACATGAGCTATTCAGACAAAATATTATTTCCCTTGTACCCAGAGAGATGAGTGGAGCGAATCTAACTAAAAGATTTGAAGGGTAAACAGCATGGGTGTAGGTGGAGAGGTGGAAGGTAAATGACAGAGCGATCGGGTTACAGGTACAACTCGTCCTACTGCAATTTTCTTAACAGATCTATCTGGATGGACCAAATATTAGGTCCCACATACTCCCAATCCTCTCCTTCCTGACATGCTAATACCCATTGTCTCACATTATGCCACTGAAAGCGAGCAGATTTAGCAATGGGGATATGTGGGATAGAACCACTCCAGAAGAAAAGCAGTTGTTGTAACAAGAGAGATACTGCTCCAGCCAATTCTGCTGGGATATAACAGTCCATTATGCAAATAGTCTCTTTTTCTGACAGCAGAAGCTAAAAAGTTCAAGAGCCAGACTTCACCATAATACAGTCCAAAAATCATGCAATACAGTAAAAAGATTTTAAATACTGTAATCCAAGAGGAACCCAGGACAGCATAGATTTTTGCTGTTTTGAGAAAAACATGAACATTCAAGGCAGCATAAGATCATGTAATGGTGGTGGTCGGTCAAAGGACAGTGTGTTGTTCTGATGTGACCTTCACTCCCTTTTCCGTAACTGAGATGCAAAGGCACAGGCGAGCCATCAAGTCTTGTCTAATAAAGTTCACTGGGCATTAGAGGGCTGATATACTTTGCATTTATTTGTGCTTGTAACTGTCCACCGAATATTGAACTGGCCACTATCAACCCCCTGTCGTCACAGAGTCCCATTCCATTGCACTCTCACATCATTCCAGCCTGGAATTAGCTTTCATCTAAGGACCTGAATCCATTCTGCAGCATTTGGCTTATTCATGACATCTAACTGTTTCTCCGCTCTCATGAACTGGTTCAGTAATTCCAGCACCACCGCTTTTAATTCTTGCAGGTCCCAGTTTCTTTGCACAATCAAGGTGGGAAGGTTTTAATCTGAGTCAGGCTGTTGTACATTATATTGCGAAATGGTCACTTGTATTAATGGTGCTTAAAATTCCATCCTTTCATATTCATGTTTGACCCTGAGGGGTCAGAATCGGGGCTTATTATGCATTCCTTTCCCCTTCTTCATCCCTCTCTGGCTGAAACTGTTCATTTTAAAAATCATCGGGACCATCTTCTTCCTCTCCCTCATTAATTCCTCCAGCTGTTCCAAGGGGTGGTGACGGACTATTGTCCTCAAAGGGAGGGGAAACGCATGCTGTCACTAAATCAAGGTATAATCTGTTCTTCTCCTTTTTATTTATTTTATTTTTATTTACTTATTCTTCCTTTCTTTGCCAGACCTTTGGGACGGTTCTTGCATTATCAATAACAACTTTTCTTTTTCTGCTATACGTTTCATTTGGTTTTGCAGTCCCTCATTGCACTTCTGCATAGCTTTCAGGGCTCTGTCTTTAATTATCAATTCCCATCTTTCAAACATTTTCATTTTCTCGACTACAGCACCCTCGTGCATTTCTATGTACAATCTTCCTAACTTCCAGTATTTCACTCAAATCACCAGAGCCTTCTGGCCACCTGCCCCCGCTCTGTTTATTCCACTGTTTACACTTTTTGTTTTTTAATCTAAGCCTGTTTTCAGTTCTATGTACCCTCTCAGAGAGACGCTTTTTTTTTTTTCCTTGGCACGTTTTCCGAAAACAATCCTCCGCACAGAGGCTCCTCGTTCACAGCCTGTTTTTCAATTTCTTTCTTTAGCGAATCCCCGACCGGGAGGTACTTTCCCTTTTTACTAAACTTCCACCTCTCTCTTCTAATTCCGAGTCTACTTAGGACTCCGTCTCATTCCAAGAGGTGCTCTTATTGTTACGAAACCCAATACTTATCCCGGACGGTAAAGCAGTTGTGCTCACCGGTCACCGATCTTATTCCTGTCTGCAATTCGCACCTTCACTCGGGTTCTCCGACAGAAGGGGAACTGCTCACATGTCTAATAAACTGTGGAAGTAACAGCCGAGGAAGACAGGAATAGTTCAATTTGTCTTTATTCAGTCACAGATGAGTACGTGGATTCATGCTTTTGTTTTTCCAAAGCAGTTTTAACTGCACTATTAGTTTTCCCCATGGCCAGTGAGTTTTCCACACTTTTTGCTAAACCAACCTCAATTGTCGCTTCACTCCCGGTCCCTCCTGTTCCCCGGTCCACCGGGACGACCAACCTGATTAGCGGACTGACAGTTTCACCCGAAGGCCACTAGTTACCGCTGTTTAGGTGATCGATTCCCTGAGTGACCCGTTGAGTTCAGGATATAATCAGACCATTAGAGCAAAGAGTCTCGCCCTCCCGCAACAGTGCTTTGATGTCCCGCCCGTGAGGTGTTTTCCCAATTATCTATTCTTCCCACTCCCCGCCTTATTTTATTTTTCCGAGCCGGTAAAAGACTCCATCCCATTCCAGGGAGCGTACTAACTAAGCATTCACAACACCTCACTTATTCGGCGCCCAGATCAAAAGTGCTCCTTTTCTACTTTCTGTTCTTCCAACCCCTTCTTTCTTTATTATTCTTTCAATTCCTAGGGGCGTACTCACTAACATTCTGGCACCTTTATTTCCATCCGGAGGCGCCTTAATCGGCTAACACTATCTTTCCCAGTCAAGAAAACCCCAGGTACTCACCAAGAATTTTCCTCCCGTCTGGAAGTTCCCAGTTCACTCGACTTTCAGGAAGAATCAGAGGAGGTCAAGAGCTCCCTACGCAGGATTCGCCCGAGGCAGGCCAGTCCTAACTTTTTCCGGATCTGGTCCTACCGACCCGGCCGGTGTCGGTCCTTTTACCGGTCCTCTGGACGATCTCGCTCAAGGAGTCGCTTGGCCGTCTCTGTCCTCACACGGGGCACCAAAACTGTGAGCGCTGAAGTCGAAATCAACAACGGGAGTCTAAAACCAATTTTTAATAAAAAACAATTTCTTTATTCTTTTGTTCTTTATTCTTGGTGAGTAAAAAAACTGTGAAACTGCCCTGTTGGAGAATGCGGGCAGACTGCAAAGAAAAACAACAGTTCTCCCTTTTATCACCTAGCTTGTTCATTTAGCTACAGAGAGAACAGAAAAAAACCATAACAGTTCAATTTGAGGTTGTCCATAGATTAGGGGACATCTTAAATTTATGACATAGGAGTACAGAAAAACAACAGCAGTACCAGGCACCTACATTATCTAAAGAATGTGCCCGTCTCAGTTACAACCCATTTTATTGCATTAATTATAAAGAGATTACATTCTTTTAATTTTTATATCTTCATTAGATTATATTTGTTTGATTAGATTAATAATTCTTATTTATTGATTCATAAGTAACTTGTTTTCTTATAATACAAAACAAGAGTAAAGAAAGATCACATTGAATTATAATATCACAGGGTGTTCTGTTAATATCAGAAGGTTAGCACTTACACATAGAAAAATTAAATCAGTCTCATATTCTGTGCATAAACATAATTCATTTCCTATCTAAATGCAGATAAAATCATATAGTTCTCTGCAGCATGATTAATACAAATTCAGTTATTGGTATTTTGTGAGTTAAATACTTATAATCATCTGTGGCGGGCTGGCTAACCACCTGGTGTCTGCCTCCTGCCTTGTGCCCTGTGCTGGCTGAGACTGGCAGGTTGGAAAATGGATGGATAGATGGATACTTATAAACATTACAGTTAATAATGTTTTTCTGCGTTCTCAGAGGTTATGTAACCATATATATACATAAACATATATACATATATATACATATCTACATATACACATATCTACATATACATATATATATATACATATACAAATTTACATATCTACATATATATATATATATATACATATAAATATAGACATACATATATACATACATACATACACATATATATGTGTGTATGTATATATATACTGTATATATACATATCTACTTATTGGCTCCTGTATTTAGGATATAGCGGGTTGGATAATGGATGGATGGACATTTGTATGCATAGCCCCATTTGCCCGTTTTCGTTTTTTTTCTTTCTTCAGTAATATTTCAGTAAACCCGGAGCTTGTCAGTTCAAATCCTGGTACTGACACCACTGTGTGACCCTAAGGAAGTCACTTCACCTGCCTGTGCTGCAAAAAACAAAAGTAATGTAACAAATTGTACCTCAGATGTTGCAAGTTGCTGGAATAAAGGCATAAGTAAAAACAGATAAATATGTATTATATACATAGGAACTATTAATTTATTTTCAGTTAAGTCATCTGCAGCAAACCTTTATAAATGAGGGTTTCTCCTTTTTAGATAGTGCAAACTGTTTCTTCTTCATTGACGTTTTCTCTTGGAGAGCTTTTTTCATTTCATTGAAAATTAAAGCAGCAGCTGCCAAAATATGTAGCTTTCTTATTAATTTTTCAACATTGTGTAAAATAAATTTATAAAGTAACATAAAAGGTTTAAATACTGGTTATCATTTTACACTAAAATATTACTAAAGAGATACAAAAAAAGTAAAATGCATATGTTATTTTTCTTTAAGGAGATTAAATATTACTGAAGAAAGAAAAAAAAACTAAAAATACTGTGTAAGCATACATATTAACACATGTGCAATTAAACGTGTGCATTTACGGGGTGATTTCTCAGGCTTAAAAGCTCGCCTTTTATTAAAAAGGTAAATGCAAACTGTTTTCATTCTGAAGGGCACAAACCACGTTAGATTTCAGACGTTAAACGCGCAAAAATGTCGGTACACCAGATAAATAAGCGCAACATATTATCTGTTGTATTGTATGCTTACAATACATATAGAAATGTGTTAATTGTTAACTAATATTATGGGATGGTGTTTTTCGACTCGCGCCTTGATTTAAACGATTGCATTTCTTGGTGGGTTTGCGTAGCTTATTGTCAATATCTTTACACCTCTTTTTAAGACTTAATTTAAAAAGGTTTTCTTTTCTTCTTAATTAAAATTTAAAAGCAATACTTCACCGCTGCGAAGCCCCTCTAGCGTTGACACCCGAGGTTCGATTACCGTAAGCGAGTGCAGTGAGTGTGTACGCCTGATGAGCCAAGAATAAGGGGGAAAGACGTGTCGCGTACTCTTTGCATTATTTATTAATGTATTAAAAGACACTCAAAAATTAACGTCATTTACCTTCGTTCCCGCGTTTGACTCGTGCTGTAAATCTCTTCCTTGTTTTTAGTTCACGTGATTACGTAGGAGGCGTGATGACGTGATACATGACTCAGCCTCCTCCATTAGAGTATATGGACAAAAAACAGCTTCCAGTTATGACCATTACGCATAGAATTTCGAAATGAAACCTGCCTAACTTTTGTAAGTAAGCTGTAAGGAATGAGCCTGCCAAATTTCAGCCTTCTACCTACACGGGAAGTTGGAGAATTAGTGATGAGTGAGTCAGTCAGTCAGTCAGTCAGTCAGTCAGTGAGTCAGTGAGGGCTTTGCCTTTTATTAATTAGTATAGATGATTTTGTGATTGGCATTTTTTTTTTTTCAAAATATACCAGCTGTTTTTGTGATTTTATTATTATTTAATTGGCACTACTCCACATTTATTCTCGTTCCAATGGTTTCCAATTGCTTCAAAGATCCATATGCTAACCTGTAGATATCTATATGGCCCTGCTCCTCTATGCCTCCAGTCTGTGGGTGTTCCTTACATCACTTCAAGATATCTCCATTCTACTTTGGCCTGACCACTGACTGTTCCTCCACTCACTAAATGTATTAAAAATAGATGATACTTTATAGTTATAGCACCTCAGCTGTGGAATGAGCTGCCAAGAACTATCTAAACTGCTCCAAACCTACTAATGTTTAAATATCTCCTGAAAACACACCATCCTGGCTTATGATTATTTCATAATCACTCAAGCTTTATCAGCAGCAGAACCAGGATTTCACATTAGGGTTTGAACTAAATTTGGCCTAATATTATTTTTATTACTGTTAAATATACATTCAATTAAAAAATAGTTAGAAGTCTAGTTATACTGACATATTTTTTTGAACTTCTAATATGAATATTTTTTGCTAGCACTAACTTAAAAGTGGTGAAGATACACTGACTGCCTACCTTTTGTTAATACTTAAGACACACCAGCCCATCACAAGGCACAACATTCAATGGGCCAGATAACATTTGTTTTAATTTTGACTAATATAGCATCATGTAACAGCAAATAATATGATTACTGTTTTGCCAATAAATTTGTGTATGCATATCTGATCCAAATACATGGATGAATCAGTCCTAAAATTATTACAAAAATGTCACAATCGCATCTTTCGACATCCTGTATTTCAACCATGCATTGTTACCTGTTGTATCAATGAGCTACTAAGATGTGCGTCTTACCAATTATGTTAGAAGTTGGAAAAATCAATGCCGATTAAGTTGATGTGTTGTGGACATCAGACAAATCCATGACCTTTCCAATTCATCATCTTTTGACAGCTGTGTGGTTGTAGATTTTCCAGCACACTCAGTAGATGCGTTGGTAGCACACCAGTCACTAAATAAACACAGCTAGTGGCAGGGTTTTCACTTGCCATTAGTGCATCACAGAAATTTTTAGTGCTGATATCAGTCTCTGACATATTTTGCACTTCTGTTTGTTTCCTTTCAGTAATTTTCCTCCAACAAGACATAGTACTACTGTTGGGCGATTCGTGAGTGACTCTTTTTAGTGAATCATATGAATTGATTCAGTGGAGCTCAATGGGAGTGCTAAATAACTTCAGTAAATTACTAACTGATAGTCTCTTGTTAATGTCATGTTTTAAGCCGCTGTGATTAGCAACATTTTAAGTCAATCTTAATTTTGTAAACCTTGTTATGCAGATGTATGCTGTATAACCGGCATCCATATATACACTTTCCAAATACTTTAAGAGTTAAATTAACTTTTCTAGTGATATACTTAACACTGGTGATTTTGCTGATACATTTATAATCAACTGATACTTTAATCAAGGGAGATGTGTGTTAAAAGGCTAGTATGTAGTCTAGGCTAATTGTCATTTGGGGAAAAAAAATTAGTGACCTAAGCTACAGGGTGAGCCACTGAGGAAAGCTGATACCTAGGCCCAGTACTGGTGCTGCCCCTGGGTTGTATGCATAGTTTAATTCTGAAACCACCTTGGATAAAGGCATTTACTAAATTTACATTTACATACTTACTTTTGGTTTTCCAATTGGATTATAGACAGGTGAAGTGACTTGCTCATGGTCACACAGTGGGATTTGAACCCATAGTCTAAGGGTTTGAAGTCCAAAGCCTTAATCACTACACCACATTGCCTTAATAAAAATAACAAAGAATAATAGTATAGAATAAAAAATAATAATGATGATGAAGAATGTCCTTGGAGATGTGTAAGAAAGCCAAGAGTATCTAAGAGAACATCTATGTACACAAAATAAGTAGGAGCAAAATTTCACACAGAGATCAAGCAGCTTGGGATTTGAATGCAAGATGGTGTATCTGTGAGGTTCTTAATACTGTACCTCCATGCCATCCACCAGTTAAATCACAATAATGCTTCATTTGTATTTAGTTAACCATAACACTTATTTTGGTTGCCTGAACTGAACCAAGTGTGAAATGTTTAGAGACACCACTGGAGACAGGCTCTGAGAGACTGGGTTTATCATTCACTTCATGTGACAGATAGGTAAGAGAAAATTGAAGAGTATCAGGGTCCTGTACAGTTACTTGCTTGGCCATGGAGAAAGTTGTCATCAAAAGAGTTAAAAGTGAATTAGCAGAGGCATAACTTTCAACATCATCAAGGAAAAGGCTGTTCACAATTCAGGCAAGAGCAGTTTCAGTGTTGGGGTGAGATCAGAATACAGACATGAAAGATTATTTATTAGTTTTCTGCCAACTAGGCTGAATAGAAAGTGAGTGTTCAAAAGGTTTTATCCCTGAAATGAATTTTGCTATGAGAGGGAAACCTTGTGCTACACGGAACGTTATGAGCATTGTAAAGTGCAAGGGGTACTTTCTAAGGGTCACAAGGAGACTTCTACAAGTGTTTTTTTTGAAGGATATGGAGTGTTGTGCCTTTTTTAAGGGCTCCCAGTGCCTTCCCTTTTGAAGAAGTGAGAATACATCTTGATCTCCCTTGGTTACACTAGCTTTTCCTGAAGTGTTTTAATGTTTAGAAAGCTTGACTTCGTTTGGCTTGTTTTAGTTTTCCTAAAATATTTAATGCATAATCTTTAACAGCTTTCTTCTTTGATTTTACTTAAGTGGAGGAAAGAACTTCACATTGTTTCAATCTCTTAAGGAAACTGTTGGCATCTTGGTAAAGATTCCTTAAATAGTATATTTGTAAATTCCCTGAGGAGAGCACCTGCTTACCAATAACCATGTGTCCTTAAATATTACAGTTGGCAAAGCGACAGGTAATGTTCTACAGTTCTGAAGGCTGCCACTGAGAAAATGAAAGACTTGAGTCAGCTATACAAGTCTATAAAATTCATCAGCGAGACGTATTCAGGCTTTTTCATCACTGATTGCAGACTGTGGTGTCAAGTTTTAAGTACATTAGTTAAATGGGCCAGTGTTATGTGATGATTGGTGCTGAGCAAGTTGGCCATTATCAACAAGGTCCCCTGGGCCGATAGAAATGGGCCATTACCTGTCTGGGAGCTACGCTGGCTCATTAGGTCAGACAGATGCCACAGACGTTTTCATTAGAATCAACAAAAATTCAATGGCAGACATGATTGGCTAGTATATGGAGGTTGCCTCGGAAACTGTGAAAGCAATATTCGCATATTGTTGCTATTACTTTTTCTAAAGAGCCAGCTGAACAGAGTTTAAAGGCTTAAAAACCTCTTTAGATTCTTTTACACATACAAGCATTAGATAATCGAGTGTGCTGGCCCTTTCATTGTCAGGTAACAAAGGAATAATCACTGGCAATGGCAGCCATATGACTTCAGTGCATGTCCTTATGTATGTTTGCCAAGCAAAGATTTAGGTTTCTGTTGAATGAGAAGCTTAACCAGAAGGTAAACATGCCTGTATGATTCTACATTACTATGTGCAAGAGTATTGGACAATAAGCTCTACTGCATGGGAGCAGTCACTAGGGATTAAAGGGCAGACATTGACCCAATCACTTAGTCACAAAGTCAATGGACCTAAAATCAGAGCAGCTCCTACGTTTAACTCACTGTATGGTCATGCCAAAGTAACTTAACACACCAGTGCTCCAATTGTAAAAATGTATGTAGCCTATTGTATATCTTGATCTTGTAAGTTGCCTTAGAAAAAGCTTGTCCAAGTAGAAAATAATAACAAATTGCACAAGCTTAACAAACTGCTATGCCTTGCTACTTGACGAAGGAAGAAATTCAGTTTTATTTCACACTAGAAACACCATGGCTGGGTGGGTACCACGTTCCTGTCCTACCATGACTTTTGCTAACTTGCTGCATTGCAAATGTGCATCCTGTTGTAGCACCGAAATTCTATTCAAAAAACATGATTGTTGATAATACTTGTGCATGTTTATGTTTAACAGAATTACCCCCCCCCCCCCCCCCATTCCCACCACAAGCAACACCATTAAATATTGGTTCCCAAGTGTGAATCAATGTCTTTCTCCACCAGCACCAACTTGGGCACATTTGCATATTCTTTTTAGCTCAAATAATCCAATGTAGCCATTATTATAAAAGTTATTGTATGTTGCTACCCAAATGTGAATTGTTGTCTCTCTATCCTCCAGACAACTAAACAATAATCACAGGTTTACAAAAATAAATAATCACTCATATTTTCTTCAGTATGTGTAATAATTAAGATCATAGGTTAATCTGAAAATTGTTGGTACTCCATTTACTTCAATTGTTACAAAGTACATGTAAATTCACCTGAAATTGCATTACAATGTTTTTGTAGAACATGGGGTAAAAAATGGGTACACAATCAGCATCATTTTGATATAAGGAATGGAGAACATGTGAGATGGCACATTGTAAATGGAGCAAGTTGCGAGTGCAGAGCACAGTTCTTGGAAAGCAACTGACTCCCAATGTTTTCTCAGACACGGCAGATCCAATAATGTATGAAAATACAAGAATAAACAATCATCTTTATTTGTGAATATGGAAGGACCAATGGAACATGGTACTTAGTTGTGAATGAAGCACCTCATAGGAAAAAAAGTGATTTGAGTATAGTTTCTCTATATTGAAATGCTGGCGCATGTACTGAATCACATACACACCCAATCACACATACTGAATCACACACACACATAATGGTTTTATGGCATATGCATACACAAGCAAAGTAAGTTGACAGTTTATTCTGCATTTGGATACATTGTTTGTTGTGCAGCATGTGTGAAAACATGAGTGAGCCGCCTTCCAGTGTTGTACTTTTCACTCACAGTGTGCTATCTTGTGTATTCTGCTTTCCCCATGTCAAAGTGATACTGGCCGTGTACTTTATATACTGACAACTTTGCAGCTATATCAGACTCTTGGCACACTTTGTGCAGAACAGCATTATAAGTAAGCAACAAAACTGTTGATGAGCAGTGATTCCCAAGCTTGATGCACTTTCATACAGTTCAAACAAGTAAATTCTAGCATGTAAATGCTTTTCCCTATTTTAGAGAGGTCACATACGATCATCAGTGAAAAGAGATACTTTTTGAGCCTTTCACAGGCAACAAGAGAAATGCCACTGCTGACAATATTTTCACATCACTTTTCATGGAAAATAAACTACCTTCCTAAAAGTAAACAAAATCAGACACAACCTACAAGGCCATTATGAAAGGCAACACAAGCACAGGTCAAGGAGTCAGACACAGTGCAGAGGCAGAGCAATGTGAGAGAACAAACAAAACAAAATTAAATGAGTGCAGACTGCTGTTGTTGACAGGATTAATCTACACCATTGTGCCATTTGCCATTAACTTACAAAATTGTCATGGTTTTACGTTTTATGTATTTTATTGTTGTTTTTGTATTAATATAGGCTTTATTTTTTATGCATTTTCTTTGTACTACTTTGTTTCTATGTATCTCGGCTTGTCCTGATGTGTTCTGTGTGTTTTGTTGGTGGTTCCCCAAGAGGCGGGGCACCTGCTTATTCACCATCAAGGGGCTGACCTTAGCTCTATAAAGGAGGAGAAAGCAAGCAGTCCCTAGTGGTGAGTGTGCTTGGTGGTTTTGGTGAATTCTTGTGATATTTATTATTGTGTGTTTTTTTGTAGATCTACTGGATTTTGAACATTTTTGGAACTTCATTGTTAAAGAGCATTTTATGATTAATAATTATTTATTAAGATGTTTTCCCCTTAATGTCTACGAGCTAAAGATTAATTGATCCTTCCACCTGTTGACAAATATTCCATAAAATATGTAAGTATTGCTGTAATTTTTATACACTATAAAATTTGCTTTTAATTAATTTATTTTATGCTTCCAGAAGATTGAAATTTTTTTTTTACAGTTAAATAAGTGTATTTGGAAAGGCAATTGTGTTACACTATCCCTTCAGATCCTTTTTGCTCCCAGTAGAATGAAACAGTGGGATGCACTTTAGATAAAATGAAAGAAAACTGTGTAAGGTGTCACTGTGAAAATGCAAAGAACCTGTGATGACTGCTGATGCAGATTGTTTTGTAATAAGCATTCATGCCTCATGATGTTTACAAATGTTTATATATCAAAAGAAATAAGTATGAATAACTATGACTGCTGGGATATGCTCCAGTTTCCCAAAAGTCCTGGTCAGAATAAAGTGGGTTTAGAAAATGGATGGACAGATAGTTGTAAATTATGCATTTATAAAAAAAAATAATTTCTGTCTGAAAACTGGAGCAGTTTTCTGCCCAGCAACAGTGCAACCCTGAAACTTTTCATTTTAACTGAAAACATATGCTAACATTTAAAGTGAAAACATATGCAAAAATATATGCTGTTTGCCAAGAAATTATGTATTTTTATGCTCACTCAGGCTGTATTTTTCTATTGATGGCATACGGGGGGTATGGCAGTAGTGGTGTGTTATGAGGATACCAAGCTGGTGAGCCATTAGTGAGAACAAAAGAATTCAGAGGTCACTTGGAATAGCTTTGACGGTTATAGTACTGAAAAAATGCATGGCGGTTGTAACGTTAATACTGTGCCCATAAAAGATAATGCTTAGCACTTAATGAAATACACAGTCACATATTCTGCACATGTAGATAAGTGTAGATTCTGATGAGGATCTGAATGTGGTTATAAAACCCACTTTCCTCACCACCAGACCGATAATAAGAGAAACTCCAGAGATCATCAGACTCTTCTTATTAAAACCTACAGATGGTTTTTGGTGTTCCTCATAACACTCTATTTCCTTCAAGCAAAAGGATAAGTATGGCTTTTGATCTCCATAATAATAATGCCTGCAAATGCCAGGGACATATGAGAGTCCACCCAATCCATATTCTTTGTAGTAAAGCTCAGCCATACTATTTCATTTCTGAGTCACCTAGCGTTTGGACAGATCGGCCCTTTAGGATGCAGTTAAGCATGTTTTATTATGTTCTCATATCTGCAGGTTAATGATAGTTTTTGGATTATGGTCCTAATGAGTAATTCTATGAATAACAATGAGCATTTAATAATTATGGTTGAGGTTCAGTATGATGACGCAATGTTTCACACTGCTGCCTCTCAGTTGGGTGGAAGACCTGACCTGGCCTTTGCCCATTGGGACTTTGCACATCCATGTGTATTTTTTTCTCCAGACATATCACTTTGGAAACTTTTTCTTTCAGTTCTCCATACCAGAACTTCTCACAACCTCTTGGTACTGTAATACAGATGAATTATATGGCAGATTTCTCCTTGAAACTGTAGCAAGTGGGACACTGAAGTTCTCCTAATTAAAATCTTTCCATCTACTAACTTTGTGTATGTATAAGTGGGACCTAACATCTCCTACCTAAGATTTCTCTGTGTCGTAGCTTATATATGTACAAAGGGAATGAGCTCCACCTCTTTATCTTTTCTACTTCAACCACTAAAATATTGATTTTGATACAAGCAAACGTTTAGAATTGAATGTTGCATGAATGTGCCATTTAAAGAATAATCAAAAAGTGTTATTCAATTTTTGGATAATATAGTTAAATTGTTACAGTAAATCATCTGTTATAAAACAGATTTTTTTCCTTCATATTTGTATCTTGTCTTTGACGAGCTTTGTATTCTTACTTATTGACCAACCTGCCAATGAATAACAACTGTTTAAGTTTAATTTTGAAATTCCTCTTTTTTATCAAACATGTTGCATTTTGTTGTATTACAACTTTATGAAGAGCATTACACCTAGTGGCAAAAAGGGTAAAATGCGGGGCTTGCAATACTGGCATTTTGGTTAATTATAGATGTGATTGTGTATAAAAATTTTCTCCGTGCCTTATTGTCTGTAATTATCGGTAGAACATGAGAACTCCATGACTCTGATAGCTGAGACATACCTGGGAGACACTTCAGTGAAAAAAATCAGTAAAGTTGTTAATATATATACATTTTATTCTATTGCAAGGCTTCTCTATTTATGTTTAAATGTGTTTTTTGGCAGTCTAAATCTTACAGCTGTACTTGGTCATGCTTTAGGCTGGCCACTTATCTCTGTCCAAAAATAAATGATGATGTCAAAAAGACACAGGTGCTTTTCTTAAGAGCAGCAGTCACCCTGCCATCCTCTCATGTCACTCATCATTAAAAGCTAACCGCTTACTGCTCTCCGAATAGTCCCAAAAAGGAATCAGCTGTAAATTGAAGAGACTCAATAGAGCCGTGTAATCAAAAAGGCTGGAAAACAAATGCCTCTTAGAAAAGGTCAGTTTATACTGCCAGGTACTTCTGAATAAAAAATTACGAAATTAACTAAGCACTTAATTCAATAACAGGCACAAATTAGGCACAGTGAGGTCTAGGCATTAAACTGTAAACAGTAATTCTAGTGTTTCACTTCTCAGTACTCTGAATGGGTGCCAAATGTAAAGTGAGGCATTGTGATTTGTAACAAATAAAGTAAACAAATAAAATCACCACAGCAAATACAATACTGTATTTGAAAAATCAATTTGAAAAATACTCAAAATAACATAGCATTCTCAGATTTGCTTAAATCAATTCAAGGCCATGACAAACCAGAGTTTGACCCATCAGAAACAGCACTGGACAAGCCACTAGAGTCCATCACATAGCCCATTCCAGCACACACGAACACTGTTAATTTGGAAACAATAAATAAGCTAACGTAGACGTCTTTGGGAATGTAAGAGAGTACCAGAGTGTAAGAGAGTGCCAGAGTACCCAAAGAAAAGCCCACTTCTTTTGTATGAATTTGAAATGGACAATGACTAGATGCAACATTCAAGCCCTGGGTCCTGCATCTATGAGGTTACAGTGCTAATCATAATACATTAAACCATCCTTATTAGATAAAATAATCAAGTAAATCAGTTTCAAGCAAAGATTTACAAGAATGGATGACTCAATAACCTTTAGCCACTTTGGACATCCAGGGCCAAACTTGCCTATTCTTATGGCAGAATAACATTTCCTTGAACTTTTCATAAATCCCATTGTAGCATGCTGATCTCATGTAGATTATTGTTAGATCTCTTTTATTTTCCAAGGCAAGCTAGAACATGTCAAACATGCATGCAGTGCTCTACTTTAGAGCTCTTGATGAGAACAGGCCATTTAACCTAACAAAGCTCGATATTCCTATCCACATAATTCTTCTAAAATAACATTGTCTAGTTTCGCAAGTCCATGAAGTCTTACTGTCTACCACACTACTTGGTAGTTTATACCAAGTGTCTATGATTCTGTGTGTAAAGAAAAACTTCCTAATGCTGGTGTGAAATTTACTCTTAATAATAATAATAATAATAATAATTCATTACATTTATATAGCGCATTTCTCACTACTCAATGCGCTCTCCACACAGGGAGGACCCGGGAAGCAAACCCACAATCTTCCACAGTCTCCTTACTGCAAAGCAGAAGCACTACCACTGCGCCACCTGTGAGGATAAATCTTAACAAGTTACCAACTGTGTCCCTGTGTTCTTGATGAACTCATTTTAATATAACAGTCTTGATCCACTGTACTAATTCTCTTCACAATTTTAAAAACTTCAGATATGCCATCCATCCATTATCCAACATGCTATATCCTAACACAGGGTCATGGGGGTCTGCTGGAGCCAATCCCAGCCAACACAGTGTGCAAGGCAGGATAAAATCCTGAGCAGGGCGCCAGCCCACCTTCAGATATGTCTCCTCTTAATCTTCTTTTGCTTAAATTAAAAAGGCTTAGCTGTTTTAATCTTTATTCATAAATTGTCCCCTGCATCCCTAGAATCAGCCTTGTTGCTCTGCTCTGGAATTTGTTTTAGTACTGCTATGTCCTTTTTGCAACCTGGTGACTAAAACTGTACACAGTACAGTGAGGCCTCACCAGAGCGTTATAAATCATGAGCATAATCTCCTGGGATTTGAACTTTACATGTCAGGGCGCTATATAACCTAACATACTGTTAGCTTTCTTAATGGTTTCTGAATACTGTCTGGAAGTTGTTAGTGTTCTTGCCATGTGTTGCTCAATCTTATCCTTAATCTTTTCTTCCATTTACCCGTGATGCACATTAAGGTTACTGGCCTATAGTTGCTTGGATCTGCCCAGTCACCCTCTTTAAACAATGGGATATTTGCTATTTTCCAGGTCTTTGGAATTTACCCAGTGCGCAGCAACTTCCTAAAAATATGTGTCAAGGGTTTATATATGTATTTACTAACCTCTTTAATAACATGAGGGTAAATATTGTCTGGTCGTGGGGATTTGTTTGATTTCAGCCTATTTAATGTAAACAGTACTTTTCCCTCTACAATTTATGTAAATACTTATTTACATTTTTCACAATGAGAAAATCAAACGAATGAAATGTCCAAATATACTGCATATAAATGAGTTTTTATGTAGCATATTGTAGGTGTCATGTATGGCCATCCATCCATTTTCCAGTTGACTAATCTGATGCAGGGCTTCTATTCGGAAAGGACTATGTGTAAGAAAGGAACTGATCCTGGACAGGGAACTATTCTATCACAGGGCATGTTAATAACCACAACTAAACTTTTCACTTAAGGCCCAAATAGAAATACCAATTACTCTGAAAAGCAGAGTACCAGAAGGAAAACCAGAAAAGAACATACAGTGAACAAATCAGGGTTGAAGAGCTCTAAGGCAGGACTGCTAACTATTGCTTTGCCATTGTCCATTTTTAATACAGAGGAGGTTTTTATTGCATGTTTTTATATTTCTTATTGTCAGCCATGTTTTATCATTTAAATCTAATACAGAGGAGCAAATCATTTTCCATTATGGGATAATAAAGTTTACCTTCACCTTAATATCTAACTGATTAAATTATAGGACCTGTAAAAACAAAACATGTAAATTTATGGGAACTGTAACTTGAGTTTTTTGTACGCAGACCACATCAATCCATGAAGTTTCCATGACAGCACACTTCTTTCCATGGTGAGTAAAGTTAAAGTAAGCCTTGTTAGGCACTCTTGTAAGTAGTTACAGCATACCGATTTTTGATATGACGGATGTCTGGCAGACAGCATGTGCTAGAAATCAATTGTGTTGATTGACATAGATAAATCCTGTCATCAGAGCAACTTGTTAGTGAGGTTCTCACCTTGCTTGAAATCAATTGCTGCCCACACAAGGCCATCAGCAGATGACTGCAGTGTTGAAAGAAGCAGGCGTTTTACTATTTAGCTGACAAAATGCTACTAATCACAGTCAGAGGAAGCAGAGTTTCTCCTGCCATTAACAAGATCTTAATAAACAGTATTAAGATAACCACATAAGTCATTGAATTTATTAAAAGTATTGGAAATCACACTTTCTTGGGACAAACTTATATTTGATCTATTCTGGAAAGTAGGGTAGAAACACCTTTATTACAAATATTCAAATGAACAAAGCAAAGTACATACTATGTTCAATTGCTGTTGTGATTCTTCTCATAGTTCTTATCCTACTTGCATCATGTCAGTCAAATGGGCAATTTGATAGCTATTTTTGGATAAAAATCATAAACCGCAATGGGTACTTACACTGTAATTGCCCATTAATTTCATATTCAACCATAATGAAATTAGGTACTATTGCCCTGTAAAGGTTGAATGTCCTTAATCCAAAATTCCAAAACGCTCCAAAATCCAAAACTGTTTGAACAACAACATGAAGCCACCTACTGTATGTTGCCTCTAAGTTGCATTAATACTGAGCAGATGTGAATAACATTTGTGCAGATTGCAAACTGATTTTTTATTCTATGTAGCAGAGTGTCAACCAAAAGACAACCGTAGCTTTTCCTATACTCACTGAATGTAACTGGCAACCTTACAAGAGAACCAAGATACCCACACCAGATATTGCAAAGCATCATACCCATCTGGCATCTCACCAAGATTCTCCCACTAGGCCGAGAAGCTGAGATTCTGCTCCATCTGGGCAGAGATGTTATTGAGGCTCATAAACTGCCTGAACAGCGCAATAGGTCCCCACATGCTCCCTTTGCACAGAGGTTACCAACTGGGTGAGTTGTAATAGGAGATGTTAGTCATGGCGGTCCTCACAAGTCTACCCCAATTAGTACCTTCAAGTTGAGCATTTATGATAATGGGTCTTCTAGACTTTTGAAACCCTGTTTAAACAGCATCTGTATCAAACATTTTCATTCAAAATGCTGCTGTAAGAATTATTATACGTACGCATAATTCCAGTTGTTAAGTCCTTACACTGGCTTAAGTGTACTGTAAGTTAAGCTTAGTGCTGATTTCAAAATCCTCCTTTTAACTTATAAAGCTTTAAATGGCCAAGGCCTTGCTTACTTATCTGAACTTATCATTACTTACAAACCAGAGTGCACATTGAGATCTCATGATGTCGACCTACTTAAGATTTTAAGGGTTAATAAAATAATAGTTGGAGTTTGAGCTTTTAGTTACAGGGCCCCAGTTCTGTGTACCACTTCTGTATTTAGTAGTTAGTATAGTCTATACTTGTATTTCCAACAGAGAATTGTTCAAAGTGCCTTGCGCCTGCACACAGTGAAGAGCGCTACACAAAAAATAAGTAGTATTGTATTATATTGCTAAGAGGAACACTCATTGCTATGAACCAGATAGTCTTGTTAATGAATTTGTTTTCCTTCACTCAGTGATGACAAAACAGCACCATCTAAGGAACATCTCACCTTGCTGAGGATCATGGGAAAATAACTCTCTCAAGATGGTTCAAACAACCGGATTCCTCCACATGCTGAGACTACTGTCTGGAAGCTCAAACTGTGAACTGCTGCTTTGTCAGTGGAAGAAACAATAGTTGACAAGACAGACTCAAACAGTAAGATAGTTCCTTATATGTACACAGGAACAACAGACAGCAACCTATAAGGAGGTCAACTCAGCCACAGCAGTGAAAGTATTGTCCTCCACAAACCTTGAAGGAGAAGAAGCCAACCTAGTTATTCTGAACTGAATAAGTACTTTGTTTGCATTCCTTTGAAAATCAGGGATGGCATCTTAGTGATGCCAGGCAGGGAGTGTTCTGGCCTAACAGATTAAATAGCATGTTTAAATACATTAATTTTGGCACCATCTAGTGTTGGTAGCATTATTTCATGTTAATGTTCTGCTGGGCATCATCTAGTGGTGTTAGTCTCTCATGTTTATGTTTAGGTGTTATGGTGATTGCCCTTTGACCCCTTACTAGTCATTTTGCTTATACAGTGTACAGTCTTTAATTACAGTAGATATCATGGGAGTGTTCTTTTACAATTTCTGTATAGTATGACTTAACTTAGTATATATGTTAACAAACCAAGGATATTTCAGGGGTTTTTTGTAATCCCAAATAGCTTTGATTCTGAGCCGGCCAATCTCTTAGACAACATAAGCAGTTGCGACCCAGATACGTCAAACTATAATGGTAATGAGTAGGTGTCATTAATTAAAGTAAAAGGACGCACTCTCTCTACACCAAGGGGCATGCACTCCTTAAAGTCCGTGGTATATGCGTAAAGGGGTGCTGTTTATGCTACTGAAAGGGTGTGTGCTCTGGACACCAAGGAGGAAGTCTAATAATACCAACTACCCGCTACTGACAACAAGAGGCGACATCTGTCAACCCCACCTAGGGCTTCAAATGAGCTTTGACCGGCACTACTTAGATGTTTACTTTCTTTATTTCAGATTTACTCAGTTTCACAAATATGGTATGCTAAAGAGGTGGTGCAAAAAAATCCTTTTTTATTTTTCCATATGCTTGGAACGAGCTGTCTGTCTGTCTCATTGAAGAAATAGGTACTCTTATATGAGGGCAGAACACGATTGAGTTAGGTTGTGTTTAATATTGGTAATTAATTTAGATCAGTTTGTAGAGATCTGTTTTTACTTTGACATTAAAGAGTCCTTTTCTGTTAACCAATGACACAAAAAACAAATGAATTAATTAAAATGTTGGATAACAATAAAATTTGAAAACTTCCAGGAGGGTGAATACTTTTTCTAGGCACAGTATTTTAAATTTTATATGATTTCTTGTTTGCGGGATTATGAGCTAGTTTGTAAGAGGAAACGGAAAACAAGACAATATGACCTAGTGGATTCTTTAACTGCTTTGTCTGCAGGGGAGTCATTAGCAAATGGTAAAGTTTTCAAATCTAATTACTTATATGGCCCTTGAACACATGAACACTGTCCTTGTGTTTAGTGCACATGTGCACAAATGAAGGCACACAGCACCTCACTTCATTCTGTGCTCCATCGGTTAAATGGAGCACATAGAATTGGGTTTTACATTCATAAAGTATATGCTTCCTGTCAGCACCTTTGCTAATGAGATCCTTGACAAGTTCTCCAGTTACATTTCAAAGATTAATTAACTGCTTTACAAGGCAGCTAATACATTATCTCTGACTTTCATCCTTCATTTCTGGAGGTAGTCATAAAAATATGTATATCATCTAAGAAATGTGATTCCATTAGCCAGAAATTTTGAAAAGTCGAAATTTAAATCCAATTAAAAGTGAACTCACCTTTCAATAAAGAAGTCTAAAAATAGACCCATCCTTCCATTTACTGAGCTTACTAAGACCATGTCTGGGGGTTTTCAGAAACCCTGAGCCTATACTGGAAAATTAACTGCAAGGCAGGAACTAGCCAACATAATAACTGCATGTTTGATATGTGGGGCAAAACTGGCAAAAATAAGGAAAATCCATTTGGACAAAGACATAATCTATATACTCCACAAAAACAGCATCAGGATTTTAATTAATATCAGCATGTTGACCATGTTTCTAAATTTCTTTTTATTTCTAAACAATGTTCATATAACTTTGTTTTGGTAGATATTTGGAGCCATAGATAAACAGATATATTTGTAAACGGTACATGAAAATATAAAGACAGAGAAGAAAGACAAAGACCAGGGGCCTCATGTATAAACGGTACATACGCACAAAAATGTTGTGTACTGTTTCCATGCTCAAATCGCAATGTATAAAACCTAAACTTGGCATAAAGCCATGCATATTTTTACACCAGCTAAATGCTTGGCGTACGCAAGTTCTCCGCTCAATTTTGCAAACTGCCGGCACCCAGCATCAAATCTGTGCTTTTGTTCCAGTGTGGTTTCCCTTTTTTTTTTAGATCCACATCCCTGATGCGGCTTTATCATATACACTGAAATCAACCGCATATTGTTTATTAGTTTAAGCCATCTGATTGTAATTAACAATATAATTGTTCCAAATACCATAGCTGGTTTAGCATTGTTCCTCGCAATGCACCACTCAGACTATTTATCCCACTGTATCTGAGTGTGGAATCACAGCTCTACAGCAGCTGATCAGATTATCGATATACAGAATCAAGCACATGCTGCCTCAGCCATGCGCTATTTGAACTGCTCTCATACGACAAACGCTTCAAAGCCTTTCCTGTACAGATGTCGCGGTTCAGAAACAGTTTCATCCCAAGAACTCTAAACGCACTCAATCAGTCCATTAAATGCTCCTTGTAGAACTGTTTGTACTTATTACAGTAATCCCTCGCTATATCGCGCTTTGCCTTTTGCGGCTTCACTCTATCGCGGATTTTATATGTAAGCATATTTAAATATATATCGCGGATTTTTTGCTGGTTCGCGGATTTCTGCAGACAATGGGTCTTTTAATTTCTGGTACATGCTTCCTCAGTTGGTTTGCCCAGTTGATTTCATATTGGCAGATGGCTGAGAAGCTACCCAACCAGAGCGCGTATTACATATTAAATAAAACTCCTCAAATATATTGTAAGCATGGGGGCTGTTCGCACCCCTAGAGGATATGGCCGCACCTCAATAAACGCTGAAAGATTACTTTCACATTGCTCTCTTTCTTGCTAGGCTTGCATATGGCTGATTTGTCAAGCGATATGCTTCCTGCACTGTGCTTCGCATATTTAAAAGATCAAACAGCACGTATTGATTTATGATTGTTTGCTTTCTCGCTCTGACATTCTCTGAGGGGGTGTGAGCAGGGGGGCTGTTCGCACATCTAGATGATACGGACGCTCGTCTAAAAATGCTTTCACGTTGCTCCCTTCTGTGCAGCTGCTTCGTGAAGCGACATGCTGCACGGTGCTTCGCATACTTAAAAGCTCGAAGGGCACGTATTTATTTTTGATTGTTTGTTTTTATCTCTCTCTCTCTCTCTCTTTCTCTGCTCCTGACGGAGGGGGTGTGAGCTGCTGCCTTCAACTGCTTTGTGCCACAGTGCTTCACATACTTAAAAGCCAAACAGCTCTATTGATTTTTGACTGTTTGCTTTGTTCTCTCTCTCTCTCTCTCTCTGACGCGCACTCCTTTGAAGAGGAAGATATGTTTGCATTCTTTTAATTGTGAGACGGAACTGTCATCTCTGTCTTGTCATGGAGCACAGTTTAAACTTTTGAAAAAGAGACAAATGTTTGTTTGCAGTGTTTGAATAAAGTCCCTGTCTCTCTACAACTTCCTGTGTTTCTGTGCAAATCTGTGACCCAAGCATGACAATATAAAAATAACCATATAAACATATGGTTTCTACTTCGCGGATTTTCACCTTTCGCGGGGGTTCTGGAACGCAAGCCCCGCAATCGAGGAGGGATTACTGTAGTACAATTACCTCACTGTAAACTTGCAAAACAATTATAATATTGCACAACCTGAGCCACATTATAAAGCGCATATTTACATGATGACGATATCATTTTTAAGATGAAATACAGGAAAAATATGTTTATTACATTTTACAGATAAAATGTTAACACCATTTAAATAATCTATATTGTTAATAATTAAAACTGTAAGGACACAGTCTCACAGCGCTAGACTAGTTTATGGATTGTTCCTGCCTCGCACTGTATACTTGTTGATGCTGGCATGGCACTGGAAGGATAGATGGATAGAATAATTAAACATGTACTACGAAGATATTTCAGTGTTCCTTAAAAGTTTTGAAAAATCGGTATTCTGAGCTTACAGATGGCTTAACATCTATTACAGAGCTGATTGTGTGGCAGTTACTTGGAGAAAGAAAAGGAAGGACAGGAATTGGGGGTTAGTTATTCTGAAAAAAAGTCTGTTGGTTACATATCTAAAATAAAATTTTAATGAACATCATGACCAGATTCCCCTAAGTAATGTCTTTTCTTTATTTCTTCTTGAGGTCCTGCTAAGGTTCTTGATATCACAGTTAATTTAACCAAACTACTCCTTCTGGCTGTAGAAGGAGATATTAGAGTGGTTGACAGCCTTCTGTGTCCACATTAACTTTTATAAAAATTGTGTAAAAATCCAAAGTTATGGACATTTGGATGTGCTATAAAATATGGTGAGTGCAATCAGCTATTTCAACCTGAATATAACTTGGCTTCTTCCATTGAAACAAGGTTCCCATTAAGGTCTATTTTTATCCGGTAACACTTGTAACTGCAATATCTGTTTTCCCCTGTTTTATTTTCTCAATTCTATAGCTGTCTATGCTTGTGTATATGTAAAGTGGATTCAGAAATTATTTAGACCACTTCACTTTTTGCACACCTTATTGTGTTATAAATTTAATTTTAAATTGATAAATTTGCCACTTTTTCCAGCAGTCTACACTCAATAACCCATAATTGAGGATGGCTAAGTCTAAGTCTACTCTGCTGGTTCTAAACTTCTTCCATTACGCAATTATTGAGACTACTTTGCTCCTGGGAACACTCAAAGCTTTAGAAATGGTTTTATATCTTTTCCCTGATCTACGCCTCACCATAATTTAATTGCAGCAGTCTACAGAAAGTTCCTTAGACTTCATGGGTTGTGTCCTAACATGCAGTATGTATTGCTGGACCTTATATACAAAGGTGTGTTGCTTTCTAAACTGTCCAATCAATTCAATATGCCAAAGATGGGCTCCAATCAAGTTCTAGACACATCTCAAGGATAATTAACTCTTTCACAGCGAATGTTGACTTTTGTCAAAAGGAAGGGATGAAATTATATATCGAGTTCATCTGTCTCGCTTAAAACTGTCCAAAATGTTTCCAGGGCAAGATCCAACTTGCGAACGCTGCAACCAAGCTTCTGCCTCACTGGGTCACATGTTTTGGGCCTGCACCAAATTAACATCATTTTGGACCAAAATTTTTAAGTGCCTTTCAGACAGCCTTGGTGTCACAATCCCTCCTAACCCATTAACAGCTGTGTTCGGTGTTCTTACAGACGGACTTGAAGTGGAGAAGGACAAGCAAATGGTGATTGCATTCACTACACTTTTGGCACACAGACTTATTTTGTTAAATTGGAAGAATCCTAACTCTCCTCTGATAAGTCAGTGGGAAACCGATGTTTTATATTATTTGAAATTGGAAAAAATCAAATTCTCAGTT
Source organism: Erpetoichthys calabaricus (assembly GCF_900747795.2). Classification (NCBI taxonomy): domain Eukaryota; kingdom Metazoa; phylum Chordata; class Cladistia; order Polypteriformes; family Polypteridae; genus Erpetoichthys; species Erpetoichthys calabaricus. Next base: position 82,054,824 of record NC_041396.2, read on the forward strand.
AGAGGATCTGTACAGAATTTTTTCAAAACCTGATCTAATCAATAATATTTTAGAATAAGAAGAAATAATTATTTTCGCATTTCTTTCCCTTCTCCATTTTTCATTTACCTATATATATTTTTTCCTTTCTTTTGTTTATTTTTGCCCTATTAAAAAACCCTAAGCAATTCTCCTTTGGCCATGCTCTCCTTCTCAATGGTGGGGTTTGATTTGTCTTCAATTCTTTTTTGTATAAATTGATCTATTTGTATTGAATGATTACAATAAAATTAATAAATAAAATAAAAAATAAAAAAAAAGGAAGGGTTGATGCTGGCAATCAACTGTAAACAGCGGCAATTGGACTCTCTTTGCCAAAAGGAAAGTTAGCTTCTTTGGTCTGACCAAGATTTCCTGCGCACGTGTGAGTAGCAAACAATGGCAAAAATGAGCATCAACAGGCAAAAGAGCAAAGCGAAAGTGTAAAGAAAAATACTCTGTGGACTACACTTGGATATTATCCATGAATTGGACCCCGATTTTGATACAAGTGACTGAAAACAACCATGATCGCCACTGCCACCCCTGCCACAAAAAGACAGCCTGCCGTGTATTCCTGGTGACATTTTATGTTGATTTCTTTGTCAAACCATTGCTTTGTGTGCTTTTTAGAAAAATTGTGTTTTTTGGAAAAAATATTCAGCCCTCAAACAAATTAAAGCAGACAGGATGCACATGGCCATAATTTGGAATGCCACAGTAAAGGGTCTGAATATTTACATGAATTGGGGCTTTCTGTTTTTGATTTTTACTAAATTTTCAAAACCCTTTTTAAAATCACATTTTCACTTTGACATGGATTATTGAGTGTAAATTGATGGGCAAAAACGGAAAAAGTACTAATTTAAAATTAAATCTACAACACAAAAAAGTATGCAGAAAGTGAAGAGGTCTGAATGCTTTCTGAATTCACTGTGTTGGATGGCTATATAGTTGTAATCTTTTAGAGGCATTAGAGCTCATCTTCACAAACCTTGTAAGAAATTGTCGAATAAGAAGTTATGATATTTTGTGGAATAATAATAAAAGTCTTTCTTGTATGCTATGACCTTTTCTACCAGTGATAATGTAATCTTCATAATGTTTTCTTGGCAAGTGTTTTACTTCATTGAGAATGTGAGCAAGAAGTATTGGTCAACAGCCATTTACTCACAAAAGTATCACACTGTTTATATGCTTATATGGAGTCATCTTTATGTGCATGTCTGGCAAAGACTGCATTTGGTGCATCTCAGATGTTTTAGTTTACAATTAGAATGTTGTCCATGTTATTACAACATAAACGGTCTTTTGGTACAGTCAGAAGGTGAACGAGTGGCCCTTTATGTAAGAGAGAACTGAGATTCAAATCTGCTTCAAATGGGTGATGAACCACATTCTTGTGAGGATATATGGATTCAACATTGACATTGAAAGTATGTTATGGACATAGAAAATAGAGAAAATAGAGCAAAAATATAATTTTCTTAATAATATAAAAAGGCAAGATTGCAGGGATAAGATATAGTAATGGAGGACTTTACCAGAATATTAAATGGGAAGCCCTATATATAGCTACATACAGTAAAAAGAATTCACACAGGTAAGCATTAACTTTTCAGTGACAATGGTAAGACACTAACAAGAGGAACAACAACAGCATTTATTTCTACAGCACATTTTCATTCCAATGATGTAGCTCAAAGTGCTTTACAGGATGAAGAAAGAGTAAAAAAAAAGACCAAATATAAGAATAAAATTAGGCAATAATAATTAGCATAGAATAAAAGTAAGGCCAGGGACGACAGAAAAATAAAATGAGACGGCTGGAAGAAAAAAAAATCTGCAGGGGTTCCATGCCACGAGACCGCCCAGCCCCCTCTAGACATTCTACCTAACATAAATGATCTCAATCAGTCCTCATGGTTTTCAGGCTTCACATGGAAGAATTTGATGATGATGGTCATGTGGACCTCTGGCCTTCAATCTATCAATCTAGGGACAGCACTGTGCTTTGATCAGGTGGTGGCAGCACAGATCGCAACCATAGAAAACCAGAAAAAGAACAGAGAAAGTAGGGAGTCACGAAAAAAAGGAGAAGCCTAGATATATTATTCTGTGATAATAAGGGTAACATTTGCAGAGAGAGGTAATAAAGCCACTGGATCTAGGGAATATCCACACACATATGTATAACAGAATTATGTCTGTCTGTCTGTTTGTTCCCTGCACAATCCTACACCCTTTGACCAAATTTTGCATAGTTGCTCTCTAGGACCATACAGACAAGACAGACTATGTTAGAACAGAATGTTAGAATGTTAGATTTTGATCCTGGGGAGTCCCAGTGTTTTTTGTTTTCCCTGTTTGTTACAGTTTGCATATCAGTGCCACCTGCTGGTTCAAAACATGTGAAACATCTGAAGAGACCGAAGCCAGACTAGCAGACAAAATGACCAGAGCTTAACATTGTAACGGCCGACCCCTTTTACCCAGCCGGCAGCTACACCTCCAAGACCAGTGGCCTGGATAATTAACTGAGAGATAATCTAACTATCAAGCCGTACTTCTTACCAATTAAACTTTTCCCCCCCACAATCGACGGTGAAAAATATGAGCACAAAAACAGGATGTAAAATTAAACAGATTAAATGTATTAAGTAAAATGACATGCAAAAAACAGAAACAAATATATAAACATAAATATCCCTTCACCCCAGCAATAACAAAACACCACCAAATATATATAAATATATACAACAAAAACCCTCCCTTGTCCCTGTAACAAATAAACACACAACACGAATAACGACAATGAAAGACAAACTGAAAATGAATGAGTACGTGAGTCCGGTAATAAAGAAAATGTCCTGAAAGCGGATGACTGAATTAGTGATATTGAGTTGTTTGAATTTCCCCGGAAAAAATGGAACAGCCTCACCGTGAATCCTCGTGTATGTGGTGGATGATTAAGTCCTACCCCGGGGTATCTCGTGGTGAGGTCCTTGAAATAAATCCGGCAGATGGAAAACAAACTGGATGGATAAGCGCAATATGGAAAACAGGTACAGGTTGCTCGTGGTCGTAATGTTGAAACAAAATCTCCTTCTCTCCTCCCTCTCTTTCCTTCTCCTCCTGATGGCTTATATAGTCCTGTGACGGCTGGGATTGATTGATTGAAAACAGGTGTTTTTCCAGGTTTGCGGCTGTGGTCTCCTTCCATCATCTGTCCCCTTTTTCGGGGACGGCATAAACTGATGCACAAACAGTAAACGGGACAATGAAACGAGACGCACACAGAACTGACATTTAAACACTATGTGGCCCCGCTACATTCCCCCCCCCCCCAACCTTGGACAAGGGAGGGCCGAATTACGGCTTGAGATTGGCCACATGGATTGTGTCTATCTTGGAGTCAGTGCCGATACCCCTTTGAAACTAGAAGTTGACTGGACCTGTTTGAGATAGGATTTTGGCTGGACCTAACCATTTAGGCGCTAGCTTGGCGGAGAACCTTTTGCTGGCATCCGAGAGATGGTGAGCTCTAATCCAGACCAAATCACCTGGCTGAAAGTGCGCTTCCTTACGCCGGGCATTATATAACTTGGCATGTCTGGATGTCGAACTCACCAACCTCTGTTGGATTCTCCACCGTAATTCCTCAATTTTGAATAAGTTATTGTAAGTGGTGGTTTCTGGATTAGGGGCTCTGGGAAGGAGTCGGTCAAGCGGGCCCTTTAGCTGTCTGCCCAGCGCAACCAAAGCAGGCGTCTCACCTGTGGCTTCATGCACAGCGGTGTTCAGGGCAAACCGGAGCTCGGGGAGCCATTTATCCCAGTCCTGATGGCGTTCACCCACATAGGAGGCAATCATGTTCTTCAGGGTCCGGTTCACTCGCTCTGTCATGTTAGCCTGGGGATGGTAAGCTGTTGTCAGGTTTTTCTTCACTCCCCAGGCTGTATAAAGTTCATCTAATAGAGAGCTCGTGAACTGCGGACCCTGGTCTGAGATGATGTTCTTCGGCACCCCCCAGCGGGTGAAGATTTCGTTCTTCAGGGTGGAGCAGATCTTGTTAGTTTTTGCGTCTGTTAATGCAAACAGCTCCACCCACTTTGAAAAATAATCAATCACCACCATCAGGACGGTCTTCCTCGAGCTGGTAACAGGAAAAGGCCCCATCAGGTCGACTCCCAAAGTCTCCCCCAGTCCATCCGCGATTGTCGATTGTAGCAATCCTGCCGGTTTACCAGGTGGGTTTTTGAGCTGTTGGCAGGTGATGCACTTCTTCACATGGTGGCAAACGTCTTTCCGGACAGACGGCCACCACGCAACCCCCAGGATCTTTAATAAAGTCTTTGTCCTTCCAAGGTGACCACCTAAAGGACTGTCATGATAGTAAATTAGGAAGTCTGGGATGAGCTCTTCCGGGACCACTAGTTGGTGTTGCAGACCCCCAAGGGAGGATGGAGTGGTCCTGTACAGAACCCCCTGGAGGTCCACGAAGTGTACCCGGTCGGTACGCTGCTGCTCCAGTCCCTCCCTGATGCTCTGGCAGAATGGACTGGTGGCTTGTGTTTGAGCCAGGTCTTCAAGGCTTCTTGGCAGAGGGAGGATCATCTTCTTTGCCTCTGCCAAACACACCATCCCCGGTGGCTCGGACACCCTGGACAGAGCATCAGGCACAATATTGCCACAGCCCTTCCGATAGGTCACCTTGAAAGTGAAGTTCTGGAGGCGGAGTACCCACCTGGTTAGACGGGAGGAGGTCTTCGGGTGATTAAATACCCAGGTCAGAGCGTGATGGTCAACCCCCTCCAGATAGTGTCTCCATTTTTCCACAGCCCACACGACAGCCAAACACTCTTTTTCAGCTGTCGAATAATTGAGCTCGGCGCCGTGCAAGGCTCGAGAGGCATAAGCAATGACGTGTTCAGCCTGATGGATTTTCTGAGTGAGCATGGCACCAAGCCCCAGGTTGCTGGCATCGGTTTGTACCTGGAAAGTGAGCTGCTGATCTGGCTGGGCCAGAACGGGCGGCTCTTGAAGGTGGCTCTTTAGTTGCTCGACCGCGTCCTGGCACTCTGCTGTCCACTCCCACGGGACATCTTTTTTTCTTAGGTTGTTCAAGGGAGCCGCTATATCAGCCATCCGGGGAATGAACTTGTGATACCACCCCACTAACCCAAGGAAACGTTGCAAAGATTTCAAATCCGTGGGCGTGGGGTAGTCTCGGATGGCTAAGGTCTTCTCGGGGTCTACAGCGACCCCCTCAGATGAAAGAATGTGCCCGAGGAAGCGTATGTGGGGTTGAATGAAGGTACACTTCTTCGTGTTCAGCGTAAGGTGCGCTTGATGTAATCGTTGGAAGATGGTGTCCAGGTCCTGGAGATGTTGTTTAATAGAAGGGGAGTAAATAATGACGTCGTCGATGTAAACAAAGCAGATCTTGCCTATCAACCCCCTCAGGACTTGCTCCATGAGCCACTGGAAGGTAGCCCCAGCATTTTTAAGCCCAAAAGGCATGACTTTGAACTGGAGGACAAGCTGCGATCCATGGTGCAACTGCCTTCGCAATCCATCCGGGACTTCGCCTATGAATATCGGGCTTTGTGTTTGAAGTGGCGGCCGGCTATGTCTGAAGAAGAGGTGGTCCGCCGCATTCTTAATGCCTGCAACCCGCGGTTAGCTGGGGGTCTCAGAGGGGTGGTGGGGTCGGTGGAAGACCTGGTGAAGGTGGGCTCGCAAGTGGAACGGGACTGGGGAAACTCAAAAACGTACTGGAATAAAGTACAAGCCAGTACTTACCTAGACAACACCACATGCCGCATCTATCAGTAATATAAAGACACATTTCTTGCACTTTTGCAAGAGAGTGTTGAGTGAGGCTTAATGAAGAGTGGAAATGTAGTACAAAACAAAGGAGAATCAAAGAGTTGTCGCTTAACTTCTCTTTGTCGGCTTTTCTTCACAATTTAAGCACTACAAACTAACTACTTGAACTAAGAGAACAAGGTAGACATGACAGCATTCATTCACAGGATCTACAGCAAGGAGTTCTAGAATACAAACAGAACAAATTCTCAAATCACAAGAGCAGAGACTACAATAGAGAGGCAGTGTGGACAACTGATGTGGCAGCTAGCAGTAACAATAAACCTTTGCTTTCTTGCCTTAACCCATTCTACAAATAAACATGGGCAATAGCGGGTATTTTGGCTAGTAATGTAATACATTTTGAGTTTATATGCAAAACCAAAAAATTCCAAATATAATTTTTATAAGTTAAATCTTGGGCAACTGCAAACAAAAACAAACTTTTAAGTCTGGAGGCTGTTGAGGAGCAGTAGGTTTAAGTATATTACATTCAATACAGAACAAATGGACTAAATGTAGAGTTATGAGGAAAAGTAATAAAATTCTGCTGTGGATGAATAAGGAGCTAAGAAAGAAACTGCAAAAGGAAAGTAGCTGTATAATATGTACAAGACAAATAACTCCAGCCCTAACAGTAGGGCTTATGGGCACATCAGATCAACAAGTAAAAAGGATATTAGGAATGCAAAAAGGCAGCCAAAGTGGAAAATGACAGAAAATGAAAGAGTTGGTCTGAAGAATTTGTATCAATATTTTAGCACTAAAATAACAGTCAAGAGGGAGGTGAAGAGCACTAGGGACTATGAGGGAGAAATAAAATATATACTGTATAAAATGAAACACCAATTGCACTAAATTCATATTTTTCTGACATATTCACATGTGAAGAAGTCAATAACCTCCCTGTCACAACTAGGAGATTAAGGAGATAGCTGATGGAAAATTGCCACTAGGATTAAAAAAGTTGAAATCAAACAAATTACTGGTGCAGGATAACATTTTTCTTAGTGGATAAGAAACTTAGTATTTATATACAGTATAAATATATAAACAGTAAGTAAACTGTGTATTTTCATACACATATATATATTGTGTGGGAACTGGAGTTCTTTGGCTGTGAGGGGAAGTACTCCTGGGCGAAACCTTTGGGACACTGGAAATACTTCCGGGGATTACTTAAAAGGAGCTGACAGCCATAGCTTGGAGATCCAGAGTCAGGGGGAAGGAGAACGAAGCTTGCATGGAGAAAGCAGTGACCAAAAGAGAGAAGAGAGAGGAAAGACTAAGTACTGCTGTGTGCTGAAAATTTGCTCGCTATATTGTGCTTGGTGTTGTGGGAAACACTTATTGGAAGAAACCTCTCTTTGTGCTTTTAAACTTATGTCCAAGCCCTCGTGTCAAGTGCTTGGTGAGATGGAGTACCCCCGGTGGTCTCAATATATATTATATATATATATATATACACATACACGCACACAAATATATGCAGTTATATATATATATATATATATATATATATATATATATATACAGTGCATCTGGAAAGTATTCACAGCGCATCACTTTTTCCACCTTTTGTTATGTTACAGCCTTATTCCAAAATGGATTAATTTTTTTCCTCAGAATTCTGCACACAACACCCCATAATGACAACGTGAAAAAATTTTGAGGTTTTTGCAAATTTATTAAAAATAAAAAAACTGAGAAATCACATGTACATAAGTATTCACAGCCTTTGCTCAATACTTTGTCGATGCACCTTTGACAGCAATTACAGCCTCAAGTCTTGTTGAATATGATGCCACAAGCTTGGTATACCTATCCTTGGTCAGTTTCGCCCATTCCTCTTTGCAGCACCTCTCAAGCTCCATCAGGTTGGATGGGAAGCGTCGGTGCACAGCCATTTTAAGATCTCTCCAGAGATGTTCAATCGGATTCAAGTCTGGGCAGTGGCTGGGCCACTCAAGGACATTCACAGAGTTGTCTTGAAGCCACTCCTTTGATATCTTGGCTGTGTGCTTAGGGTCGTTGTCCTGCTGAAAGATGAACCGTCGCCCCTATCTGAGGTCAAGAGCGCTCTAGAGCAGGTTTTCATCCAGGATGTCTCTGTACATTGCTGCAGTCATCTTTCCCTTTATCCTGACTAGTCTCTCAGTTCCTGCCGCTGAAAAACATCCCCACAACATTATGCTGCCACCACCATGCTTCACTGTAGGGATGGTGCCAGGTTTCCTCCAAACGTGACACCTGGTATTCACACCAAACAGTTCAATCTTTGTCTCATCAGACCAGAGAATTTTCTTTCTCATGGTCTGAGAGTCCTTCAGGTGCCTTTTGGCAAACTTCAGGCGGGCTGCCATGTGCCTTTTACTAAGGAGTGGCTTCCGTCTGGCCACTCTACCATACAGGCCTGATTGGTGGATTGCTGCAGAGATGGTTGTCCTTCTGGAAGGTTCTCCTCTCTCTACAGAGGACCTCTGGAGCTCTGACAGAGTGACCATCGGGTTCTTGGTCACCTCCCTGACTAAGGCCCTTCTCCCCCAATCGCTCAGTTTAGATGGCCGGCCAGCTCTAGTAAGAGTCCTGGTGGTTTTGAACTTCTTCCACTTACGGATGATGGAGGCCACTGTGCTCACTGGGACCTTCAAAGCAGCAGAAATTTTTCTGTAACCTTCCCCAGATTTGTGCCTCGAGACAATCCTGTCTCGGAGGTCTACAGACAATTCCTTTGACTTCATGCTTGGTTTGTGCTCTGACATGAACTGTCAACTGAGGGACCTTATATAGACAGGTGTGTGCCTTTCCAAATCATGTCCAGTCAACTGAATTTACCACAGGTGGACTCCAATTAAGCTGCAGAAACATCTCAAGGATGATCAGGGGAAACAGGATGCACTTGAGCTCAATTTCGAGCTTCACGGCAAAGGCTGTGAATACTTATGTACATGTGCTTTCTCAATTTTTTTACTTTTAATAAATTTGCAAAAACCTCAAGTAAACTTTTTTCACGTTGTCATTATGGGGTATTGTGTGTAGAATTCTGAGGAAAAAATGAATTTAATCCATTTTGGAATAAGGCTGTAACATAACAAAATGTGGAAAAAGTGATGCGCTGTGAATACTTTCTGGATGCACTGTATATATACACAAAAAGAAACAAACCCTTAACGGTTTTTTTCAGAAAATCACTGTGCACTGGGGAAATTCCTGAAGACTACAAGTTAGCAAATGTTATCACATTATATTAAAAGGAAATTGAGCCAACATACAATTGTTCAGTAAGCCTAACATGCATCAAAAGTAAACTAATGAAAACATTTATTAAAGAACAGATTGAAACTAAATGAAACTAAATGAAGTGTAAGGTGCAGTGTGTAAGATTGGTACAAATGGTGCACAGAACTTTTTGTAAATTATGAAATGTTAAAAGCGGTGCAGCCAATGTTCTTTCCAGTTTATATATATATATATATATATATATATATATATATATATATATATATATATATATATATAGTCTAAATGAAAAATATAACTAACAAGCTAGGTAAGTTTGCTTATTTCTCAGACAGTATTTCATCTCAAATTATTGTTAATTCTTTAGTGTCATTGTTTGGAAAAACATCAGATAGAATAAGATTATTAATGAGATTATGTAACAATAACTTCACTGAACTTTCCTTCTTCTTATTCTTCTTTCAGCTGCTCCCATTAGGGGTTGCCACAGCAGATCATCTTCTTCCATATCTTTCTGTCCTCTGCATCTTGTTCTGTTACACTGATCACCTGCATGTCCTCTTTCACCATATCCATAAACCTTCTATTAGGCCTTCTTTTTTTTCTCTTCCCTGGCAGCTTGGTCCTTAGCATTCTTTTCCCAATATACTCAGCATTTCTCCTCTGTTCACGTCCAAACCAACGCAATCTTGCCTCTCTAAATTTGTCTCCCAACCGTCCAACTTGAGCTGACCCTCTAATGTACTCATTTCTAATCCTGTCCATCCTCGTCACACCCAATGCAAATCTTAGCATCTTTAACTCTGCTATCTCCAGCTCTGTCTCTTGCTTTCTGGTCAGTGCCACCGACTCCAACCCATATAACATAGCTGGTCTCACTACCATCCTGTAGACCTTCCCTTTCACTCTTGCTGATAACCATCTGTCACAAATTATTCCTGATACTCTTCTCCACCCATTCTACCCTGCCTGCACTCTCTTTTTCAACTCTCTTCCACAATCCCCATTACTCTTTACTGTTGATCCCAAGTATTTAAACTCATCCACCTTCACCAACTCTTCTCCTTGCATCCTCACCATTCCACTGACCTCCCTCTCATTTACACACACATATTCTGTCTTGTCCCTACTGACCTTCATTCCTCTCCTCTCTATAGCATATCTCCACCTCTCCAGGGTCTCCTCAACCTGCTCCCTATTATCGCTACAGATCACAATGTCATCAGCAAACATCATAGTCCACGGGGACTCCTGTCTAATCTCATCTGTCAACCTGTCCATCACCATTGCAAATAAGAAAGGGCTCAGAGCCGATCCCTGATTTAATCCCACCTCCACCATGAATGCATCCGTCACTCCTACCGCAGACATCACCACTGTCACACTTCCCTCGTACATATCCTGTACAACTCTTACGTACTTCTCTATCACTCCCGACGTCCTCATACAATATCACAACTCCTCTCGAGGCACCTTGTCATATGCTTTCTTCAGATCCACAAAGATGCAATGCAACTCCTTCTGGCCTTCTCTAAACTTCTCCATCAACATCCTCAGAGCAAACATCGCATCTGTGGTGCTCTTTCTGGGCATGAAACCATACTGATGCTCACTAATCATCACCTCACTTCTTAACCTAGCTTCCACTACTCTTTCCCATAACTTCATGCTGTGGCTCATCAATTTTATCCCCCTGTAGTTACTACAGTCCTGCACATCCCCCTTATTCTTAAATATGCTCAACTGGAAGAATCCTAAAAACCCTCTACATCTCAATGCGAAAGTTATGTCTTATTATCTGAAACATTTTTTTTAATTTAATTAATGACTTAAATAAAACAAAAGTGTGTTATTTATTCACTTGGGTGCTACTTATCTGATATTCAGTTTAGGCCAAAAGCCTCAAAACGTTCAGTGTTCAAAAGAGGAAATTTGGAAAGGCATAAATACTGTAGTGTCCCAGGTACATGCTGGCACCTCTTTAAAACTAAGTGACTGAGGCAGCATTTGCATTTCGCACTTGGCAGTGCGGGGATTGGGGGCTGGTGTCCTGCAGTCTGAGAGATTTTGTGGGCGGAACTCAAAAGACTGCACACAACCAATGAGGTTTACTGGAGAGGGAACTGTGACTTTCTATGCAAAGAAAGGGAGGAGTTAAAAAAGGGAAGATGTAGCAGACATGCTGAGTCATGAATGGGATTGCATAAGTGAAAAGTGTGGAAGCAATAGCAAATAGTTACATAATGGTCTGGGGACAAATGTAACACCACAGTCAGTAGTCAGTGCATTCTCCGTTGCCCACAATAATGGAGAAGTTTTTTTTGTTTTTTGTTTTTGTTCTTTATTTTGCCTTATACAATTTCTTGTATTAGGAATTTGTTAGTTTTCGCATACCCCTTGGGGTCAGAGCGCAGGGTCAGCCATTGTACAGCGCCCCTGGAGCAATTACAGGTTAAGGGCCTTGCTCAAGGGCCCAGCAGAGTAGGATCTCTTTTGGCAGTGACGGGGATTCAAACTGGCAACCTTTGGGATACCAGCGCAGATCCTTAGCCTCAGAGCCACCAATCTGCCCTATATAAGTTAAGGTCAGTAATGTAGATTGTTACTGCTGATATCTTTTTTATACTTGTGCAACATTCAAGAAACTTTTCTCTTTTTATTTCTATTCAAAATTATTAAGGGGAAAAAAAGAATAAACTGTTCTATTTTGAATGCTACAGTTATTCACAGTGTCCTTCTTTCTTCCCTTTACTTAGATGAAGGTCACAAGAATTCACCTTCATGGCACTATGCACTTTCAACCAGAATGCAAATTTAGGTACTGTAAGTAAGGGACTGTTTTTCAATAGAGTTCTTCTGGATGGCATGTCCCAAGCTCCTTTTCCTGCCTAAAGTGACTTGTTCTCAGTTTGGTGAGTATACTTCTGGATACAATATAATGATGCTTTTGAGAATTAAAACTTTTCTTCACTATATTGTCAGAGTCAAACTTGACAGAAAACTGAGAAACAGTGAGACTTGTGTGCCTTTTGGGAAGCTAATTAAGTGCCAGAGATTTCAGGTGCCATATTTATTGTAAATGCATACCATGGTAGCCAGAAGAAAACTCTGAAAACTAGTGTTGATATATGAGGCCTCCAGAGAGAAGTAGTTTTGTGTAAAAAGTAAATGACAAGAAGCAACGAGATTAGTTCTTCAACAAAAGTTAGTCCAAAATCCTCCTTTCACATGGATATTAATGGTCAGTAGGAACAAGTACATCAAAATTATATAATCTGAAGATATATCCAAGAGACGGAAGTCAATCAATGTAAAGATTAATTAAAATATACTTGTCCCTGGGACCGACAATTAGCAATAGTGTTTGAGTCTGGTCTCTTTGTTCATCTGCCAATGATTCTCTGTTATGCACGGCATAGGTTGCCAACTGGCATGTATAACAAAAAGAAATTGTTAACCTAGGCAAAACATTCTTAAGACAGAGGCATGATGGGGGAGAAGATTGGTGGAATTTGTACTTGAAAATGGGAGCCTAGACTAGATGTCCTACATATGTCATTATGAATAAAGAGCTGCTGAGGAATATAAACTGTGCCTCAGAAATAGTTACTTCATGAGTACCAATGAGAAAGACAGATCATGGGGGATTTGAAAGGTGACAGGAGATAGTGTTCCACATGAAAAAGATATGGCTCTGCTACATATTAAAGAGCCGGGCACATTGGTGGCTCTAGCTCTGCCTGCTCTTCATAATATGTAGCCCATTCTATTTCACTGTCTGGTACAGTTTTCTTAACATCTCATAAGATATTCAAAATTATATCCTTAGGTATTGTTACTTAACACTTTGACATCTTGTGGATTTAAATTTTAATAAAAAGAAACAATGTTTTAAATACATAATGGGCAAAAAGTAAACTTAGACATGGTTTATTGGTTTATGCAGGTGATCATGTATATTAGCCAGGGAATGTTTGCAGTCAAATGAAAAGGCTGCCACAACAATATGTAAAATAAAAAAATAAATAATAATAAGTATTTTGAATTTATTTACTCCAGAACTCATTTTGAAATGTCTTATGGTTTATTACTATTTTAATAATGCTATTAACCTGCTTGGAGTTCACACCAAGCCTTTCTTGGGCTTGGATTTCTATGTAAAAACAGTTAACTCCAAGTGTGACTTGGGGAGGGCAGTCATGATCTGAATCAGTGCTCTGCTGCCATCTAGTTGATAAAATGACATCATCCAGGGAAAAAAAATTATGATTATTTCTATGCGTTCTGCCACTCTGTGTTAACTTAGCAATATTCATGAATATGGATGAAGCTACAACCAAAATACACGATGGTGTGTAAATGAAAAGCTGTAAAGCCATTTTTAGAACAAACTGAAACTGAACTATTAGTTAAATCAAGTGAAAATTATGAAAATGTGAATTGGTTATCAGGTATCCCCACAGACAGTGAAGCTAATGCATGCAGCACTCTATGACCGAACTACCATGATATGCCTGGTGACTTTGGTTGCCTGAAGCTTCAGCATGGTACAAGTAGCTGCATGGCAAACAGGCAAAATGACTGATCCAGTGTAAGGAAAAGAAAGACATTACCCTCCTAAGCCTTGTTCACAATGCAGCAACTGTCAATGTTTGTGTCAGGGGAAATGTGAAAATCACTAAGCTTTACTCTGTGGTAGCCTACAATAACACAATATACGGCATTCAGGATCAGATCAGGCAGTGACATTCTACTCTCATGCAAGCAGCAGAGAAAATATTATAAGAAAAGAACGCAAAGAAACACACTTCTGTTGTCCCAACTGCAATGCAGGCTGTGTGTTGGTGACTGTTTCAAAGCATATCATATCAAAGATGTGTACTAAATCTGCATCAGTACCGAACTGGACACTAGACATAATTCTTCTGCTACATTTATGTTGACATTTTGGTATCTACATGTTTCTGTAACACAAAATAATATATTTTCTTCCACATTTTTAGTTTGTTTTTCTGAGGTTAAACATAACACAAAGGAGATTAAATTTGAATGCTATTTTGTTTATATTTGCCCCACCATTTTGGTTTTCCTTTCTGTTGGTGCCATGATTTTGTGACACTTGCTCCCTTGCCATGTCCAAGTTTTTGGATTCGGGTCCAAAAAAAACTGCTTGCATGTGTTAGCTGTGGAAAATACTTATGATGGAGTTAAGATGTACAATATTTGTTATGAAATTGAATTTCATCCACAAAATCAAATGGTGTGAAGCCCCCAAAATCTGCTGCTTGAGCAGACCTGGATCTTCACTGGTCTGTCCAGCAGAGCTTCACCTTAACTCAGCTAGGCCCCAAAGGCTGCATATTGTCCCAAAAATGGGTAGCTGGATAAACAACTATAAATATCAGCAACATGTAACAAAAGCCCCACAAGATACATTGGCGCTGCTTAAAAAGCACTCCACAGTACATTTTTTGGGGGGGGACGGGACTTTTTGTACTTCTGATTTTGGGGCCCACCTTTCTGTTCTAAGGCTTGATTTTTCCTGACTCATTGGCTCTTACTCCTGGTTTGTTGTACTTCTCCATTGTCCTTCTTCTTCTCCTCCTGGATTTTATTTCATTTCAACACAATATTAAATCACAATGGTTTATGGGAATCTAAAACAAACCCCTTAGCCAAGTCCAGCAGATGTAGAACAACCTGACCGTTTTAAGAACAGGCTAAAAGTTGTTTTGAGAAAATTTAGTTGATGTATTAATTGGCCTCCTCTCATTTTATGCTCAAATATTAAAATGCCATCAGGCTTTTATGAAAAAAATATTAAAATAGAACATTAATACCCAGAGCTTATAATTTATATTTTATTAATATACTGTATATATAGATATAAAAGAAACTCAATTTTAAATCTGCATAATTTTTAATGCTTTCATACACTTTGTTACTTTAAAGCCAAATAATAAAAGCTATCAGGTTTACAGTTTTGCTTGACACAGAAAGCCGTTCATTATAGCTATCAAATATGTATTTTAAATATTCATAAGACTGATGCTCTAATTTATTTTTATAAGAGGATTACAAGTAGCTTTTATACATGACTCCACTGTGAATTAAATAATTGAATAGGCTGTTAAGGACTTTTAAGGTCTAGAAAGCAATAACATTAGATGCAGCATTGCAGAAAATTAACAAAAACACATGCAAGATGTTACACCTACAGCCTTACCCCCTACATTTTTAAATGTTAAATCATTATGGCATGCAGTGCAGCAAATATGTCAGCAGCACAAACTTCAATATTCCAGTGATGCATGTTTGTTTGAGGTTTGTGGATTCACGCTTTATAAGTAGGGATTCCTGCCTTTCCGTCGTACCCTGTTGGAGCCTATCTCTAACCTTTTCTTCTGTTGGTCCAGTTAAGGCATTCAGTGGTCCTATGTCTTCTAATTACTACCATTGTTTAACTGTCGTTGATTTTTCCTTTCCACCCGTACTCTACTAAGAAGCAAAAATTCATTTATTTATACATATATTGCCGTAAAGCTATCATCCAATTTCAAACAGCCCTTTTATTGGAAAGATTTTCGAGAAGCCTATAGTGCAAAACAGTTGTTTCTACATAAGCACAGAAGTTTATGCAGTGTTTTCAGTCAGGTTTCAGCACAGAAATAGCCCTTTTCAGGGCAACAAATCATCTGCTAATGTCCCCTTGACCGAGGAAATATTGCATTACTGATTCCACTGAACCTCAGTGCAGCATTTGATACAGCTGAAAATGATATATTATTAAAAATACTTTTAAATGTTATGGGAATCAATGGATGGGCATTCTAATGCTTTAAATTGTATTGTATCTAACTGACAGGTTTCACTTTGTGAATATAAATGGACAACTTTCTAAACAAATTTTTGTTAAGTGTGGAGTTCCCCAGGGTTCAGTTTTTAGGCCCCATGTTTTCCCTGTACATGTTACCTCTAGATGTTATTCGTAAGAAAAATATTAGTTTGCATTGTTATGCCGATGAAGTGAAGTTGTACATCTTTGCTGAACTGTTCCAAGTAGAACACTGTGTAAAAGATATTTAAGATTGGATGAGTAATAATCTTCTGACCTTAAATTCCAAGAAAAAGAAATATTGCTAATAGGCCCTAAAGCTGTAAGGAAAATGCTCTCCTACTTTTCAGTCTTTAAATTGTTTTTTAGCCACACCATTTGTTACAGTAAGATTTAATGTTTTGATTCTGACATCACAAAATAGCAAAAACAGATGAGGCCTTCAAAATGGCCCATAGAAAACAAACCAGAAACCGAACTGGCCTACCTAAAAATAGGTCTTACTTGATGGGAGCTTAACCGTTCGAAATTGGGAGTCTTCAAGCCTGACTAGGTCTCAAAATAGAAAACAAGCTTTTGAACTTCAAAATGCTAAAGTTTCAAATATCTGAAAATATGTCTCACTAGAGGGAGTGCCTTGCAACTTCTACAGAGACAAGTTGCATCAGAATCTGTCTATATGAGGAATGGCCGTCCCCTGCAGCTCTGCCCGCATAGCAGTGAAACAGGACAGTGAGGAGGGCTCCAACCGTCTCCATAATCTTGACATCACGCTTCCCCCTCCTCCTCGGTCCGCAGCCTCTGTCTCAGATTAGCACAAATATATCGCTCATGCAAGTGAACTATGATACTTAGCGCGATTAGAGAAGTTGCAAAATCAACCAGAATGTTCAAGCAAATTGTAGAAAAAAACCTGATCTAAATCCATTAAGTAGTTCTGTCATGAAAAGTGTACAGACAGACAGACAGACATTGGATTTTATATATGTAGAGATTTATTTTAAAAAAATACTTAAATATCAAAAAGGAGGCAAAAGGTATTGCCTAATAGGCAATCCTCTGCAAGACCCAATACGAAAACTAGAAAACAGTGTCCTTAAATCAGTAGCAGAAGTCACAAAGTCCGTAAATCAGAATAAGAGCTCAACAAACCATCAAGTGCATTCAGTGAACAGCAAAGGACTACTTTACCCATCAGCTTTTATAGGCTGGGAGCAGTCCCTCAAATGTTGGGGAACAACCCACAAAACTCAAGGAACATACAGACAGTTGAAGAAACAACAAATAAATATTTTTAAACTTAACAAAAGCTATAATAAATTAAACATATAAATTAAATAATAAATGAGCATGAACAACATTAACAGAAACAATCATACTAAATAATTCAAAACAAAAATGAATGAAAAGGACAAAAAACCTAACCCAGGAAAGGAACCCTGGCATAAACAAAACATTTAGATGTCACCATTGACACTGATATATCCCTCGATACTCACATAAGTAATGTCTGTAAGACAGCATTTTTCCATCTATGCAACATTGCAAAATCGAGACAAATGCTGACTATGCAGATTACTGCAATGCACTACTAAGTAGTTGCTCGGCATCTTCTATTAATAAACTTCAGTTTGGTCAAAATGTGACAGCCGGAGTACTTCTATAAACCAGAAAATCTGAAACATATTAGCCCAATATTGTCTACCCTTCACTGGTCACCTGTCAAATTTCTATTGATTATAAAATCCTGCTTCTAACCTATAAAATCATAAAAGGATTTGCCCCATAATATTTATTCAAATTACTACTTAAATACAGTCCACTACGACAGACTCACTCTCAGGATTGTGGTAGTACCAAGAATAAGTAAAAATATAGCAGGGGGTAGAGCCGTCTGTTTTATAGAACTCCTCCACTCTAGAAAATGTTTCTTGAAAATATTAATTTCTCAGACACTGTGTGAATATTTAAATCTAGATCATAGTTAATTTTCCATTCCACTTTCCTTGAAATAATTGTGCAAGTTCATGTTTGTCACACCTTTCTAAGGTGCAAGGAAATTTGGGAGCTGGGCCATAGAAAAATTTCGCTGACTAGGAGATTGTTGCTGTCATCTTTCTGTTGTGAAAAACTTTGCGCTGGTGGAGAGGTGCTAATGTCAAAGAAAGCCTGCTGACCTAGGCTGCCATTTTTCTTTTGTCTTTAAGTTAGGCTGTCCTAGGTAAGGACACCAGAACCGACTATTGCACTCAAAAATAATATTATATAATCAGCGGTCATCTTAAATGTTGCTGACAAACTCTATCTTTATTCTTTCAAACTATTCTGGAATCTACAACTTGAGTTCTTTCTAGAGCATGCCAAGCTCTCCTCCTGAGAGAGTGTGTGCCAAAGACCAGTGCAATTGCCAAAACCAGCGAAGGTATTCTGCAGACCCAACCCGGCTCATCCCATCACAGATCAACAACTGAAACAATACAATGTCTAAGTGATAGACTTTGTTTTTTGATGTACTGACTTAACATGAGGTCAATAACTTTAACAGTCATCTAACTCTGTGAAGAGGACTACTTGCATTCTATCCTATTTTGTGGCACCCATTGCACACCCATCCTATCTGGAAGGGGGGTCTCTCTTTCAACTGAGCTTTTGTTGTCTTCAAGAGTCCAGGCTGGCAGGGCTGTCCATTAAACAAGGTCTGTTAAAGCCCATTGAGATATGCTTTATGTAATTTTGGGGTATATACAAATAAATCATTGTTGTTGTTGTTCCTAATGCTTTGGGAATTGGTTTTGGTAGCCATGAACCTGAAACATAATAAATAGGTTGTGACTCAGATATTTTAATCATATTTACATAGTTTTTAATAATGTATCATTGTGTCCAAAATGTCTGAATAATCTGTAAAAGCTTCCTTTCTGCTTAAGACAGTGTGGATATCATGTTGCGCGGGACAACTGTGATAAATTAAACAAGATGCACCTCTAAAAAAATTGTATTAGCCAATATTAATCTGCATGTAGTATATGTCTCCCTGTCTTTCATTTCATGACTCAGTCAACCTTTTCTCAGAGGACTAGATACAAATGTAATGCAGGAACATCAGAGCCTCACTGAGAAGCACCTCATTTAAACTTACATGTATACATTTGTTCCCAAATGTGCCTTAAGACAATTCATTTTATATTTGTCATAGCTTTTAAGATACTGAGTTTATTAATAAACCAATGTCTTCATTAAGGCATTTACTCATGTTACCTCATTTTTGTGTGCAATGTGTACAATAAGGTGTATTTCCACTTCATGCAATGTTAATGATAATTAAGCATTTTGTGTTATTAAAAGTCTGACTCATGGAAAACTCTCTCTGTTACAAACTATACCACCATGGAAGTCATGATTAATTAAACTGTTTGATACTAAGAGTCAATTTACACAGTCTTGTATTGTTTAAACTTTTCCATTCATCCTTTGCAATATTAATCTGTCTAAAGGATGTGGAGGCCCGAACTTACCCCGATAGAATTGGGTTCAAGGCAGAAACACACCAAGGCCAGGTAGCTAGTTCATCAAACGGCACACACACTCATTTAGACAGGTCCAGTTTAGAGATACCAAATACTGAAAAAATGTTGGGATGTACCAGAAAAATCCCATACATTCCACAACATAAAACAGAATCATTGTATTGGTTTGTAAAATATACTGTACATTATTCATCTGTCCTTTAGTTTTAACTTCAGTCTTACTGTTAGACAAGATCCAAGAGCACAGCGCAGATGACAACTCGGTAATCACAGTTCATTTAACTAAGGAGTCCAAAGCAGCCACCTGTTCTTGGAGGAAAATACCATCCCATTATTCAGAAAGTTGTGTGAAAAAATTGCATACAAGCATTTACAACTGCAAAATGACTGGTGGAGCAATGTAAGCAAGCATAGCTAAGTTCATTGCAGTAGGCCAAGTCAGCCCTCCTCACATATGCCACTGGCAATAACTGAGTAGTCAAGGCGAACAGTTTCTGATCTAGCCAGATGTTTGCTTACAAATGCTAGACAACTCAAAAGAATTATCCATCTTCACTGACTGCATATTGAGGTGTGATTACTTTCATTCCCCTGTGTCCACAATGAGCCCTTTATATCCTGACATTCAGGCCAGGCTGAGGCAAGATGTACTGGCTCCCACTTACATCAAAGCACATGAAAGCTTGCTTTCTCCATTACCATAAGAAAGACAAGGCTGGCAGATTACAATCATTTACTCATTTACAGAAACTGACAACCAAGCAATAAAAACATAACATGCGAAACAAAACACAAGCAAACCAAACCGAGTGTGCAGCATGCAAGATATTGTCATCATCCATAAACATCTGACTTCTTTTAATTCAGAGCACAATCACAGGCAATCTGCTGGCAATTACTTCACATAGTGAATCTCAACAAGCGCATTTTGTGAAAATGACATTTAACAGAGTGGATGGGGTAGTAACTTCCTACAATACACTGCCTAAAATAACCATTAATAGGTCTGTAGATTCTCATAAAGTTAGGTTTATATACTTTCAGAGTCTCATAATAGATACAGTCATGTTGGTGCAGAACTGTAGTCATTGAAAGAATGGCTATCCATCCATCCATCCATCCATCCATTTTCCAACCCGCTGAATCCAAACACAGGGTCACGGGGGTCTGCTGGAGCCAATCCCAGCCAACACAGGGCACAAGGCAGGAACCAATCCTGGGCAGGGTGCCAACCCACCGCAGGACACACACACAAACACACCCACTCACCAAGCACACACTAGGGCCAATTTAGAATCGCCAATCCACCTAACCTGCATGTCTTTGGAATGTGGGAGGAAACCGGAGCGCCCGGAGGAATGGACAATATCAAAACTCGTAAAAATGTGATAGAAAGGAATGATTAATTATCAACAGTAACTCTGTGATGATGTGGGTTCAGCTCCAGGCTCCCATCTAGCTTCTGGAGAGCTCTCGAACCTGACATTGTTGGTAATGTCACTGATGAGCTGGACAGTGAGGCACAACAAAGCAAGGGGATGGTGCAAAAAGTGCAAAGTGCTTTTATTAAAACCAACAAAATCAGAGTGTTCAAATAAATAGTGCAGTGCATCAAAATAAGTCATTAAATAAATAATCCATAAAACAGGTGAAAGGTGGAGGTTAAAATCCAATAAAAAAGAAAATCCTTTTTAAAACAACAAGGTTAAAATAACGGCTGGAAGCAGTCTCTTTAAAAACACAAAGCTCTGTGCATCATTCTTTAACCTGGCAACTCCCCTGCTTCTCCCTTCCAGGCCCCGCAACATGGGAGTCGCCCTACCATCATATGCAGCTCCTTCGATACTGGTCCGGTAGCCCTCTGTATCCCCGGCTACATTGGGCTCCAGCCGGACGGAGACTTGGGTTTCTTCCCCCAGTGGCCAGGGCACTCACGCTGGGGCTCAACACGCCCAAAGCCTCCACAACTCCACTCCATTCAGCGGCCAGTCGTCTCTGCTGCCAGTCACTCCAGCTACTCTCAATTGTACAGCTGGAGCAATCGCTTCAATCTGCCCCCTCCGAGAGCTGGCCAAACTCCTCTGAGGCTCTCCTACCAGCTGCCTGCCATTGCTCAAGTGAGCCTGCTGTCGGTCGCTCGCTCGCTTGCACCAGCTCTCCACTTCTCCAGCCTTCTTCTCCCTTAACCTCCCATTCTCTCTCTTTCCTCTTTTTTTTCTCTTAACCTCTGTCCTTCTCTCTTATCTTTTCTCCCTTAACCTCCGTCCTTCTCTCTTATCTTTTCTCCCTTAACCTCCGTCCTTCTCTCTTATCTTTTCTCTTTCCTCCTAGCCGCCTCGCGATTCTATTTATTACAGGGACGAGGATCAGATGTGGCAATTAGCAGCTCCCGGCACCAATTACAGATGCGGACGACTTCTCACCTGTGCACTTAAGTGAGGACCATCCGCATCACGCATCACCCGGGAACTGCTCCGGCCACACATACCACACCCCCTCACTAAACCACAAGTGTGGCGACTATTTATTTAAAAAGTGGCCTTTTAGACTTGAGCTGTGGACCCACTACACCACCAGCTCTGTAAAAAATGTAAAGAAACAGTCTATTACTTTATTTTCACCAGTATATTCCTAGTATTATGGAGCCTCGCAGAGTGCAGGCTTAGAAACACGTGTCCAAATTTAAAGTGTTTTTTTGTGTGGTCCGCACTTGCTACACACAATACGTTTAGTACTTGGTGACTGTTAGCAATCAGTGGGTGTCAGAATGTCCATGTACTGCTATCCTGACAGTCGTGACAAGTCGGACTCTTTGTGATGAGAAAACACTTTTGAGGCAGCTATTCACATCAGTACTAGAGCCTACATGTTCCACATCATCTGTATTGTCACTATCTCAGTCACTGTCATTATCATGAAAATTTCAAAGTAACAAATCTGTATGTTTAAAAACATCAGCAACCTTTGTACGTTTTTTGCAACAACATAAATACGGACTGTCCATTTATAGGACTATTTTCCACAAGCTGTGTCTGTAATGGCTGTATACTGAGATACACGTTCTGTTATATGTTGTGTTTTGACAAAGTCAATGAGATACTTTGAATGCAAGGTACGAGTTAAGTTGGATAGACTCATGTCTTCCTGTAAGGGCAACTCTGGTGCCAGTTCTGTAACCAACCCTAATCCCAAATCATACACTGATAGTGTAATTTTTAAGCAATTTTTTATAAGCAAAATCAAAGCACTATATAGTGTGTTAGCTATTATGAGTTAGAATTAATTTACATTATTATTAGTTTAACTGAACATTTGGCAGTTAAAACCTGGTAATCTTGCCACTGCAGTCAGCATATTAACAATAAAGTTTACAATAGCTATTTGAGGCAACATCTTAAAAACACATAAATAATATTTTCACTCTTGATTTCTCTTCATTTTTATGCTTGGCATCTCTTATTTAATTTTCTTGCACATGTTTTAATCATGAAATAAATGAATAATAATAATATTCAAGGAAAGAAATCTGATATAGTGGTTTAAAACAAAAATCAATAGAAATGCTGTTTAATGGATGTTACAATGCTAGCAAATGAATACCTAGTCAAGCCAGGTTCTCATAACCTCCTCAAACATAAAGATCTACAAATTGAAGCCTAAAAGATGTGGCACTTAGACTAAAATAGTATCTTGTATAATGGGAGCCACTTGAGCTAGTACCTTTCGAAATATTAAGGTCCATTCTAGTCAATGAAAATATACAGAGGGATTCTTAGAGAATCAATATTACACACTCAAACAGTCCAAAGGTCAGGTTATGCTTCTGATTAAGCAATACATCCTGGAAGAATTAAAAGAAAAAAATTGAAAAGAAATAACAAATTGACATTTTCAAATCTGGTTAATCCAAATTGGTAATGAGGTATGGCTGAAGCCTAGAGCCAGGCTATTGCTGGGCCCACTCGTGAACACACCCACATGTACACACGCAGAGTAAATTTAGAGTGATTGATTAAACTAATCTGAATGTCTCTAGAAAAGTAGAAGGAAAATCAGAATACCCCAAGAAACCCAAACACGTATGGGGAAAAGGTAGAACCTTGTCAAGAATGTGCAGGTGCAGTACGAAAACGGAAGACATTTGATTTGTAATGTAGCATTACTAACTATGGCTCCTCTGTGCTGACTATAAAAATAAATAATAATAATAAAAAACTCATGACACTGAATTGGACTAGACATGTTGTTATAATATTATTGTTAATAAATAGTAAGAATGCACAGTATAGTTATGTAAATGTATCTTTAATATAGTCTGAGTAAAAGAATTTTAACACTGTCATTATTGAACCTACAGTATATCTCTAATAATGGGAAAGGCACTATGTAAATAAAATGAATTATTATTATGATGATGATGAAGATGAAGAAGAAGAAGAAGAATTCTAAAGCATCATGATAAATATAAGGGTTCAGTTGAGTCCTTGGCTCCATCCTGATTCGTCATTTTACATACCATTTTCTTCTGGTCCTGCCCACCTCCCTTTGCTGCCTTAAAACACTGCGTATGCAGTAGTCATGGGGTGGACAAGGCAGAGGAAATTAAAACACCTAACTGTCTTAGTTCTGGACTCTTAACATCATGAAAGCCATTTATTCTTGTTCAGATAACATAGAGCTGATTTTTAAGTTTAGTATGTCTTTTTGGACTTTTCCTTTTGTTTATCACATGGGATATTTTTTCCTGTTTTTGCTTGTATATCAATATTGTGTTTCCCTTCTTGTTTTCTGGCTGACACTCAGCATGTGAATTGAAGAGCTGCCTCCCCCTTGGTCCTGAACCCTGTCTAGTAACAGTTTATTTTTTGGCTAACATTACACTTCATGAGATATCAGCAATGCAAAGTGCATGGACATAGGAGTATGGCTAAAGATGAAATATTAAAGAAACCTGAGTGAAAACATGATCAGGAAGAGGATATGCCCTAAACTTGTGCATATCCAAGATGGTTCAACAAGCAAAAGGTCAATTTCTCCCTTCCGGGCCCCACAACATGGGAGTCGCCCTACCAGCATATGCAGCTCCTTCGATACTGGTCCGGTAGCCCTCCGATCCCTGGCTACATCGGGCTCCAGCCGGTCCGAGACTTCGGTTTCTTCCCCAAGCGGCCAAGGCACTCAAGCTGGGGCGCACCATGCCCAAAGCCTCCACGACTCCACCCCTTTCAGTGGCCAGTCGTCTCTGCTGCCAGTCAAAAGGTCAGTTCACCTGCACAGTTTCACAGATCACTGCTAAACAATCCCAATCCCAAATTCAAATACTCATTCGTGTTTGAATGCATTCCATTTTTGTTTTTTTATTTAACAATATTTTATTAAAAATGAATGGGTTTGGAATTCTGTGAGCACACAACTGTATAGCTGTATGATCTGGATAATGTGATATGACATTATTTTCATGGATGTTTTTGATATTGCTTGCTGTTATCCAGCATTTTCACCATAGATGCCAATTCTAACAGAAACTTCTCTATCTTCAAATAATTTTCTCATCCATCACTACAAACTACATGGAGTAAGTTAAATGCACCCATCTATCCATTATCCTAAACTGCTTTCCTAGGTCAGGGTCACAAAGAAGCAAGTATCTATCCAGCAAGTATCGGACACAAGGCAGGAACAATCGCTGGACATGGCACTACTTCATTGCAGGGTAGTAAGTAAAGTATGAAAGAACATAATTTTTGGGCTGAGTATTTCTTTAGGCATCTGCAAACTTGGATGGTGATTTCTGTGTAGAACTGTGTCTATCATGTCACACTGTGCAACTTTCAGGATGTCACATAATGCAAAGGTGTCACAAATGACGGTGACCACAATAAACAAAATGTCATGGGAAAACAAAATTTACAAGCACACAATATTACCATAACTTTCTCTGAAGTAAAAACCTTCCGAAAATGTTAATTCGTGAAATCGGAATAAATGTTAACAAAATCACAAATAAATCATGACAAATATTGTCCTTACCTCAAGCATCAGGTTTCATCCCTTTGAAAATAAGGTTAGAAGGACACAGAGTGAATGACCACATCTTGTGATTTTTTAATCAAACAGCTACCATCTGATTTATGTAAGTGTATGAAATTGATTGTCTAATTTTTATAAACCACTTAAGTTATTGTAAGCTATAATTTTTCTGATTTTTTGACCAGTTGAATACTGAGAATAGGTTTATATGATTTTTTCATCATGGTGTATCAGTACACTATCCATCATCATTTCATACCATCTTGTCTATTTGTGTTAATAAATAAATACATTTCTGTCATACAAGAAAATTAATGTATTTTTACTAGGTAATGCTTGGATCTTTACTACTCTTTTATCCTAATGGAATGTGAGTGACATCTAATATATGGCAAAGAGCAAGAATAAAAAAGTGAACACTACATACTAGAACTGGTCTTTTCTGACTGATCTTTAAAAGTGATCTTTAATCTTAGCTTCCTAGCTGGCAACTGCTTAAATGTCTATGAGTAAAGCCACCTTATACTCCTGTAAAAACTATGAATCATCTGGTAAATTAAAAAAAAAAAGAGAATGACGCAATGATAATCCATTACTTCAGTCACCTTTTGTTTGGCCCCAACAGGTAACATCAGCTCCTGGCTCGCCAAGTGCCTTTCTGTTCATTTGAAAAGATTGGAGACAAATGTTCTGCCATGAAGCGTACAAGACTAATAAATTACCTAAAAACTGCCCCAGGGAAGCCATCACTTTTAAAAGGACACTGTCCTTCTTGTACTTGCTTGCTTCAGCTTCTGTAGGCTATTCCAGGAAGCCATGGCTAATAGTGATTTGTGTTTTATATAACATAGTAAGGTAAAAAAAAAGAAATGGTCATGTCAGCAGGGTTACTTTATAGAAAATCTACTGCTATTCTGAAAACAACAGGGCATAAATATTTAAATACAATTAATTTACTATAGCAGAGAGCAGAGACTCTGAATTTAATACTGCAGAAAACAGTCAAGTAGCTAACCTGTGTCTGCCAGGCACTCATTTTTTGTTACTGGAATTCATTTTGTTAGTAGTGAATTTACAGCTACTAGCCTCCTTTTTATGCAACCTCTTGATATCATACACATTAATTTATTCACTAAAAGAATTCTGAAACTTTTTGCTTTTTAATAGAATTTTCCAGTGTAGTCTGAGACTCAAGGTACTCTTTTGTCTGCCTGGGATGACACGGCTTTTACATCTGGCTATGCAACAGAATAGTTTTAAAAAAATTACTATTTTCAATTGAAACACTTAACACAGGGGTGTCCTTGTGAGCATGAAGATTAAATATTTGTGGTAACGAGCAAACAAATTTTAAATACTACTTCGAAAAAGAATTCTAAGTATGCACACCTAGGAAGTCTCAGGTACTGGGATTTTGATGCATTAAGTTGTGAAATGTTATTGTAAGTCACATATTACTCTTGTGATAAAGAAATACACCAGACATAATACAATAAAGGTTTGGGGCAGCCATCCGTATAATATGTCCTGGCTGCAAAAGGTAGAGTTTTCAAACAAAGTTGTTCACAAGATTGAGTGAAAAAACAGAACTGATTAACTAAAGGCAAGATGGCGCCTTTTAAAGGCCCGTAGAGGAAGTGACATCATTATGGTGGCTGGAACTGGAAGTTATGTCGTCTGGCCCAGAACAGTAAATGACGTCATCGGGACTGGAAGTGATGACATCAAAGGAGCCGGAATTTGGCGGGATTTCCCGGGAAGGGTCTGCAAGGAACTGAGAAAGACAGTCAGTGCATCCAACTGCTCCCTGGTCTGATGTGGTATTACAATTACTTGAGCCCTTTAGCTACCTCGTACTCGCACGTGTATGACACTCTTTAAAGAGTTTCTGCCAAGCAGAAAAAAAGTAAATATTAAATAATTAAAATGAAAAAACGCAAATGTCATTAGTTTTTAGGGGTCCCATCAGTACTTTGGTATCTACAACAGCCAGTAATCCTTTCAGATAGCTCTCTGTTAACTGTGCCCAATGCAATCATATATTTGACTAGCTATACTGATGTCAAGTTAATTGGGGATTCATGGTGAATAACATTTTGAGGTGTTGGCACAGAATTTTGTTAGCTCAAACTAAGGACTCTGATTGGGTCACTCAAGTAAATTCTTTTTCTCCATTGAAGTCCACTGCGGTGTTACTCTGCCTGTATACTTGTCCTTCTTCCCCAGGTTCAGTTATATGATCAAAGTGTGCACGAATGTATTCATTATGTCTTTCAATTTGTCTGTATTTCTATTCCTGATCAGGCTGCTTAAAAGCATCATCACACATGATGATGCCACCACTGTAGATTAGTGTGCAAGCATGACCTGTTTGGGATGGAATGTTTAATTTTTACCCCATATACAGTTTATTACTTGGGCAAAAACGTTTCGCCTTGGCACCACAGACCACAAGATTTTCCATCACATACACTCCTATATGCTGAACCTTCTAAGTCAGTAGTTCTTCATTTTTTGGCCTCTGAATCTGGGTTTGTCTGTTTTTGGGTGGTGATGACCCTAGGCAACTTTCTTCCCTTGTGCCATTTATGACATAATTGTCATTATTGAAATGTGGCACTCTGTTCTACTCAACAGCTAAAATTACTATATATTTTTTAATTTTAAACTTGAACTGCTGACAAATTAACTACGACTTGAGACGTAAATGCGAGTCATGACCAGCAAGCTGAGAAACACTGCTTTAAGTGACACTTGAAACATAGTCCAGGATCTCCTGGGGTTGTTTTTATGTTTCCTTTTTATTTATTTTTTTTTGCATTTTCTTTGATTTGTTCCTACTTTTTCCTGTTCACTTCCTGTTTCTCATTATATTGCACAGTGAACTTTACCCATTCAACAGATGCCATGATTAAAATTCAAACAGAAATTGTGCCATCGGCACTAATGCTTTGCTGCTAATGAAATCTAAACAGAAAAGAAAAATGATTTGGTTTTTAATATCAAGGACCTGGAAGACTAGCTTTGAGGAGGCCGTATTTGTTCATTGCCTTAGAAATCATTTTTAAGTCATGCCTGGAATTGTGCTTCTTAATAATTAAGTTACAATTTTTCTAAGAATATCCTTTTGTCTAATAGAAGAAGAAAAAGAAAAAAAACCAGAAAACAGTAGGGATTCCAAAGGAAATCCTTGTGTAATGGTGGTCTTCGTAATTCACATTAGCAGAGTAGTAAGTAAAAACAAAAGCCTTCAAGCACAGATGAGCTCCTGTTCCTTGTACGAATGAGCTGGGGGGTATTTTCCTTATGTCGCTTAATTAAATCATCCGAGATCAGCTGCCTCATCTTGGATGATTTTTTTTTTTTTTTTTTTTTTATATTTTTATTTTATTAATTTTTATTGTAATCATTCCATACAAACAGATCAATTTATAACCCAACAAATTTGAAGACTAATCAAACCCCACCCCTGAGAAGGAGAGCTTAGCTAAAGGAAAATTGCTTAAGGCTTTTTAATAAGGCAACATTAAACAAAAGAAAGGGAGAAGTAAATATCTATGTAAATAAGAGATGGAGAAGGGAGTAGTTATTTCTCTTATTCTAAAATAATATTGATTAAATCCTGCCATGTTTTGAAAAAATTTTGTACAGATCCTCTAACTGAAAATTAGATTTTTTCCAATTTCAAATAATATAAAACATCGGTTTCCCACTGACTTATAAGAGGAGAATTAGGATTCTTCCAATTTAACAAAATTAGTCTGCGTGCCAAAAGTGTAGTGAATGCAATCACAGTTTGCTTGTCCTTCTCCAATTCAAGTCCATCTGGAAGAACACCGAACACAGCTGTTAATGGGTTAGGAGGGATTGTGATACCATGGCTGTCTGAGAGACACTTAAAAATTTTTGTCCAAAATGATGTTAGTTTGGTGCAGGCCCAAAACATGTGACCCAGTGAGGCAGGAGCTTGGTTGCAGCGCTCGCAGGTTTGATCTTGCCCTGGAAAAATTTTGGACAGTTTTAAGCGAGACAGATGGGCTCGATATATAATTTTTAGTTGAATAATTCTATGCTTTGCGCATATAGAACTCGAGTGAACTCTCTGCTTTGCTACCTTCCACTCCTTTTCTGATATATTGATTAAAAGATCTTCTTCCCAATGTCCTCTTGGATCTTTGAAAGGTAGGGACTCTAATAAGATTTTATATATTGCGGAAATAGTGTTTGTTTCCTCGAAATTGAGCAGTATTTTTTCCAGCATTGTGGAGGGTGCAAGGTGGGGGAAATCGGGCAATTTCTGTTTAACAAAATTTCTAATTTGAAGATAGTAAAAGAAATGTGTAACTGGGAGGTTGAATTTTGAACGTAATTGTTCAAAAGATGTAAATATGTTGTCTATATAAAGATCTCTGAGCATTTTAATCCCAAAACTTTTCCAGGTATTAAAAACTGGATATACTTGCGAAGGTTGAAAGAGGTGGTTCTCTTGCAGAGGTGCCACTGATAAAAGATTTTCCATCTTAAAATGCTTTCTAATTTGGTTCCATATTCTGAGTGAGTAAAGCACAATTGGGTTATTAGTATATTTGCGATAACTTTCATTTATTGGAGAGCAGAGCAGGGAATATAAAGAAGTACTACAGGATTTTACTTCTATTGCGGACCAAGCCTGTGTATGTTCATTTATTTGTGTCCAGGTTTTTATGGCTTGTATGTTTGCTGCCCAGTAATAAAACTGAAAATTAGGTAAAGCCATGCCACCTTCTGCCTGAGGTCTTTGTAGGGTCGCTCTTCGGATACGTGGGTGTTTTGAGTTCCAAATGAATGAGGTTATTATTGAATCTAACTGTTTAAAAAACAATTTATTGATATATATTGGAATGTTTTGAAATAAAAAGAGAAGTTTAGGAAGGATATTCATTTTAACAATGTTAATTCTTCCGGCTAGAGTGAGATGAAGGGTTGACCATCTATGCAAGTCTTGCTTAATTTTTTTCATACAGACGCCAATATTTTGTTGATAAAGAGCTTTATGTTTACTTGTGATATTTACCCCTAGGTATTTAAACTGATCTGCTATGGTAAAAGGTAGGGTGTCTAATCTAATATTATCCATCCATCCATCCATTATCCAACCCGCTGAATCCGAACACAGGGTCACGGGGGTCTGCTGGAGCCAATCCCAGCCAACACAGGGCACAAGGCAGGGAACCAATCCTGGGCAGGGTGCCAACCCACCGCAGGACACACACAAACACACCCACACACCAAGCACACACTAGGGCCAATTTAGAATCGCCAATCCACCTAACCTGCATGTCTTTGGACTGTGGGAGGAAACCGGAGCGCCCGGAGGAAACCCACGCAGACACGGGGAGAACATGCAAACTCCACGCAGGGAGGACCCGGGAAGCGAACCCGGGTCCCCAGGTCTCCCAACTGCGAGGCAGCAGCGCTACCCACTGCGCCACCGTGCCGCCCTAATCTAATATTATATGCTTGTGAATTCACTGGAAAGAGTATACTGTTATTCAGATTAATTCTAAGACCAGATATCTTTTGAAATTCTGTTAGTGCTGTTAAAACAGCGGGGACAGTGTTTTCTGGGTCTGATATATATATAAGACCATATCATCTGCATATAGAGAAATTTTCTGTTCCAGTCCTTCTCTGACAATCCCCTTTATCTGATAAGAATTTCGGCAGTGAACCGCCAGTGGTTCAATAGCGATTGCAAACAACAGTGGCGACAAGGGACATCCTTGTCTGGTACCACGTTCTAGTTTAAAGTAGTCTGAGCAAATGTTATTAATACAAACTGAAGCTTCTGGATTAGTATACAGTAGTTTGATCCAAGCACAAATATTCGGGCCAAACCCAAGTTTCTCCAATACAGTGAAAAGGTAATTCCATTCAATCATATCAAATTCTTTTTCTGCGTCTAATGATAGTAATATCTCTGGGGTGTTTGATTTTGCTGGTGAATATATAACATTAAACAAGCGTCGGAGATTTGAAGATAGGTGTCGGCCTTTAATAAATCCAGTTTGATCTTGTGATATTACCGAGGGCAGCACTTTCTCCATCCTTCTAGCTAGGATTTTTGAGAGTATCTTAACATCATTATTCAGGAGTGAAATTGGTCTGTATGATGCACATTCGGTGATTAATGCTTGTCGAAATGTTTGAGGTAGTATTTAGTTGTCTCTAGCTTCTGTAAATGTTGCCAATAAGAGGGGAGCTAGCTGAGTGGAGAATTTCTTATAAAATTCTACGGGGTAACCATCAGGGCCTGATGATTTCCCGCCTTGGATGATTTAATGCCAGTGAAACTCATCTGGGATATGTTGGTTTTTAAAACGCAGCCGTGAAGTAGATTAGTCGAGCTGGATCTAATCATCCGAGATGAATGTGCGTGCCCGCGCTGAGTGAAAAGCCCATATATATTGAGTCTAGAAAACATGATCAGCAAGTCTTTGATAGGCTGTAACAAAATGACGAAAGAACGGGCGCATTTTTTTTTCACACAAGCAGAGCAAGACCTTTTATTCGAAGGACATGAAGAATTTCAAGATTAAATAATCACAAGGGGCAACACTGCAAAAGCAGCCCAAACCAGAAAAGACGGCTGGCAAAAAGTGGCCAACAAATTAAACGCTAAGTAGTGTGCATTGTATTTACTGAACGCAGCGTTTCATTTCCTATGTGTTAGATTGATTATTATTTAATATGTCATAATTCCCGATCAAACGTGAGCACAAGGAGAACATGGGAACATGTGGCCCAATCACATTTGGAAATCCTGGGTAATGAGAATACTAGGCTGATTGTGAGATTCTTTATGGAACTGTGGGTGTTTTTGCCTGTGTGTTGCCTACCTACAATGGCATGAAACACCCCTTTTATTGTCTGCACACGCAGGTGTCCAGGAAACACTATGAAAACTCAAAGGAAATATTTCAGAGCCAAACAGACTTTACGAATTGCCTGGCAAACTGCACTTTTAGAAAGATTTTCCGCATCGCCTACAGTATATAAAAAAGTGCTGCTTGCAAAAAACCTCAAAGCAATGCATACTGTCTGTGTGGTTGTGTGAGCCTGACTTCGCCTAGATTGACTTCGAATATGAGGTGCTAATAAATTTTTGAGGTACAATATTCCCCCTTGGCTAAAGCGGTATCTTTTGAAAAGAATTTCCTCCGGGAGCAATATAGGATCTTGCCGATTGCGCAAAACCCTCTCTATATGAAATTCTCTTCTTCTAAGTTGTGCACCGATATCAATTGGTCGCTCATTCATGATCGGTGAAGCGATAACTGAATGAATTCCATGAACGGACACTGATTAAGTGTGTGAGCTAATCCTTGTTTACATAGAACAAACCTGCTCCGAGCAGGTTTGAGGATTTGGATGTGCTGCTATGACAACACATCCAGCAAGAGTTTCGAAAAACCGACACATCCAGGATCATGCCAAATCGTCAACAATTACATCCGGCTAAATGAGTAATCCACGTACGAAAAATACCCCCCTGCTGTACTTAACAAAGGAAAACAAAAGGTAGCAGAAAACACCATCATTTGAACTAATGCCACTGCACTAAAGAAGTGGCAGCCTGGTATTTAAATAGATCTCAAGGCATTTCAGCCAAAGATGACTACAAAGCTTGATGTCTGTGCCCTAGTTAGGGGGTTCAGGCCCTTCACTAGCAAACAACACAGTAACATAATTAACAAGACACAGAAGGGAATTAACAAAACTTACAGAGAAAAAAACAAAAGGAAAATGGTTAACATTTATAAAACAACAAAAACTAAGCTCAAAGCTGACAACATGACAAGAAACAAATCATAAAAGAGTGGCACAACATACATCAGGGGTAAGACCCTTGCATTACCATAACAAACTGCTGCATTTTGTAATCTTGTTAATGTTTCAACCTTGCCCATCTAGCATTGGTGTATGCTAGTAATTGCATTATCTTAAATAAAAATTGCTACTTCACTGCCTTTTCTGCCTTGATCAAATTACACAGTAGAGTGTTATACAATGCTATCTAACACAGCACACTAGAAGTGCAAAAAACAGTGATAAATTACAAGAAAGATGCAGAGAAATGCCGCACATTTTTATAACCTTCTTAATATTTAATTTTGCTGCCAGTTTTTGACAAGAGTATGGGTTTAAAGATGGTGGGAAAAATAAACCAAAACAACAACTAGAGCAGAAGCAGACCAGCATTTTTGAGGGGTGGATCTTAAAAATATTAATGAAAACTGCTGTTTAGCAATTTACTTTATTCCTGGCAGCAATAAACTCACTGCCTCTTTTCAGTGGTGTTACCACAAGGTAGCGTTTTTGCAATTTCTCTTATTCCAAAGCCGTACTGCACAGAGTAAAAGAGCTTAAGGACAGTGAAATCGCCATCATCATCATCTCTTTTAATCTTCCCTATTATTACAAAGAAACGGGTGTTTTCTGTTTTCATTGATTTATTGAGTGATCATCTGACTGAATAAATAAATGGGGCAAAATGCTTTTTAGTAACATGTTTATTTTAAGTAGCCATAATTAAAATTCTTAATCAATCCTCAGATCACAGAACTCAATTCCATTGTAGGCTGACAGATTTCATTACATTAGCTAACTGAAATGCATGTGGCTTAGGAAAACTGTGACGAATGAGAGGGTCATGTGGATGCAAAGCGAAACATCACATATCACTTAGGCACTGATGTGCAGCATGAACGGGAGAGATTGCCGGAACTCTATTAAGACATGAGAGATGAGTCTGCTAAAAGTAGAGATAAAATGCACCTTATCTTGTTCCCCAGTCAGTGAAAATTGTGGTGCTTCACTGGTAAATCAGAACAACAATCTGCAAGGCATCTCTTTATCCACTGCTTATGTCTCACATTCCTGTTTGATGCTGATTCTGGATGAGTATTTACACTGACAATCTGTAATTCTTGCAATGCTTTGATTTTTGTATTTTGAAAATCGCATTCTACCTGACTTGTAATTTGCCATTGAGTATTTCAGACAGTTCTTTTGCAGTATGCTTCAGTCCACTCTACTTTATGATTTACAAAAATACATCCATATTTTTACATTTTATGATTGGACGCCAGTAAGTGTTATGTAATTATGCCACTGCTAACACAAAAGCATGACCACACTTCAAAACAGGTGAAGAAGGACAAAACATTCAAATATTACAAAATTACACTTTAGTAACTTTACTTGCAATGTTGGTTCAACTTCTTGAAAAAAGCTGTGAAAGCAGCACATCTACATCGTCAAACAAGTTCCTTGTCTAAGACTCTGCTTTGTCTCCCCATTTGTGTAGGTTAGGTTCATACAAAAGGTGCAAATGATGGATGGTTCAATGACTTCCAACAGGGCAGCAGCACTCAGATATTAAAACATGGTGACAAATGCTGCAGCAGAATGTGAAACTATCCTTTTTTATCATCAACTACTTTTTCTAATTTGTCTAATAAGCAATAAAAGT
The DNA here is from genome assembly GCF_900747795.2 of Erpetoichthys calabaricus. Lineage (NCBI taxonomy): Eukaryota > Metazoa > Chordata > Cladistia > Polypteriformes > Polypteridae > Erpetoichthys > Erpetoichthys calabaricus. The sequence continues at coordinate 82,089,859 of NC_041396.2, forward strand.
GCTGTCTTCTAAATTGGAAAGGATGCCATGGATAGGGTGAGCAATTTTAAGTTGCTTGCAGTGATGATCACTGATGAACTAAAGCTGGAGCAACACATTTCAGCTCTTGTTCAGAAGGTTGTCCAATGCCTCCAATTCTTCGGACATCTGAGGAAAGTGCAGATGCCTCCATCTGTTCTCACTAATTTCTACAGGTGCACAACAGAGTTCATCCTCACTGGTTACATCACGTTCTGGTATTGCACTGGCTCAGCCCAGGGTTATAAGATATTATGGAGGATGATGAAGGCACTACAGAATATTATCAGCATGGAGCTGCCTTCTATTCATGGAAAATACAAGAAACACTTCCTTAAAAAGGCAAACAGACTTGTTAAAGACTTCAGCAATCCTACACAGCCACTTTTCATACCCCATCCTTCAATCAAATGGCACAGAACCATTGTCACTTGTACCTAAAGATTCAAGGAAAGATTTTGCCACAGGCCATACAGTTACTGACAGACAATCAAAATAACAAATATTATAACATAAAAAACACTGTGTGAAGTTGTGTGTATACTGTATATATGCAAGGCATTTCTGAATTTGTCAGCGCAAGTGTCAGAGGAGGACATTTTTTTGTACACTGGGTGGTTCCATTAGGCACCCATTGTTGGGACTGGGGGTGAGAAGTTAAAAGGCTGTCTGCAGGATGTAGGTATTTGCTGTATTGCAAAGGAGTCACCGCTTTGAAGTTTTTGGCTGGTTGAGATTACAAACAATACCAAGTTGTGATAACAGAACTGCTCCTTCCTTGGAGGATGTCTGTATTTACCTGACTTGGAAATTAACATGTTTGACAATATTGGTTTCTAATCAGCAGATCTGTACTCATTAATGGTTGGTAACAATACATTTTGTTAACTTGTGTTTTCATTAATTGTTAAACCCAGGAAATTTAGATGTGCCATTGACTAAACCAATTGTCCAGGACTGACAACGGCAGGGACTGAAGGAGATTTAAACTCCTGGGCAGGAGAAGGCAGAAGAGGGACGGTCCACTGAGAACGCTGCCAAGATACTCACAGAGAGCACAGGGGCTTGCTGGCAGACTGGGGTACATGGCTGGTGCGGCGTGAGGGACACGGACAGCAACACTTACCCCGTGACAGCTCCACAAGAAGACGGTTGTGGGTCCAGCGAGAGAGAGGAAAGCTGCATTAAAGGACCGAGCAAAGCTGGCGGACGAGAAATGAGGTGTGCCTAGGTCTCAGCAACACAAGGAGCCCAGAGTGGGAAAAAAGAACGACGAGGAGACACTGACAGGGATTCCATGACTTGACAAAACTTCTGTTGGGAAACGAGTGTCCGATGAACAGAGTGCATCGGTGGACAGTTGGACGATTAATTGTTGCGGTAACAGTGCAGAAACTGGACTCTGCACCACTAAAGGTTGTATACTCCAATTCTTGTTTTTGACGGACCATTAGAGTATGGACTGTGTGTTTTCCCTTTTAAAAAAAGGGAAATTCGTTCCTGATATTTTAGATTTTGTTATGTTTGTTTATGTTTTAAGTGCACTTTATATCGTCTAGTGTAATAGAAGTTAGTGTTGCTTTTCCTGAAATTACTGTTGTGTCTTTCATTGGGTGTTTACTCACCGCCCAATTTAAACAAAACTGTTTGCTATTATCGGTAAATTTCAAGAGTTCCCAGTCTCTTAATAAAACTGGGTGGCATAGTCGGATATTTTAATTATGTCTAAGTTAGATTTCCTGTGAGTGTGACCAGACACCTGTCACACATGACAGCAAAGAAGAGAAGCAGAAGACAAAAAATAATAACTGTAGGGTTTCAGCACAATTATTCCCACCATATCTGTACATAGAAACCCACTAACACAAGAGAGGAGTCAGGACTGGTGAGGACAATATGTGAAGGATTTGGATGCAAAGCAGTGTTCACAAAAGTAGTGCAAATCCTTACTGAAAAGTTGTGATTTCATGTCATTTTTTGCTAATCACATTTCTTTGAAACGATCAGATCTATCTCATATGAGTGCAAAAAGGGGAACCGAGCTGTAGTACAAACATCATGTATACAAAAAATAAAAAAATAACCAGAATCTGTACCTGGCGAACAATCTAGACTTTCGCCTATAGGTGTAGCGTACTTACAGTATTCTGTGGCAGTCTGCCAAGTGGCGTTGCTCTGTATTGTTTGTACTCCATTCCGTGACGGTTTTTCTTGTTGCTTATTAAATGTGTTCTGCAATTTTTGTGATGGATGATCATAAAGAACAGCGAGTCTGCGTTAAATTTTATTTTCTTTTAGGAAAACAGCTGCTGAAACTGTATTGATGCCTGAAACTGCTTTTAAAGAGGAAGCTTTAAGTAAAACAACAGGTCTACAAGTGGTTTTCACATTTCAAACGAGGAGAAATGTCACTTGAACACTAACCAAGATCTGACCGACCTTCCACAATTAGGAATGATGAAAATCTTGAAAAAGTTCACAATGCAATTTAAGAAGATTATCGTCAGACTGTTGAAGAGATTTCTGAATTGACTTGTGTGTCTTGGAGTTCTTGTCACCTTCCCTATTTGTCTGACTTTGCTTTGTGCAACTTTTTCTTGTTCCCGCATATGAAAAAAGAACTCAAAGGAAAGCATTTTTCTACCATGGAGGAAGTCAAAGAAAAATTGCTGCAGGCATTGCAGTTCAGCAGTTCCAAAAATGTTTCCACCAGTGGGAAAACCGTTGAGACAAGTGCATTCATTCACATGGAGAGTACTTTGAAGAAGACTAAAGTCTCAGTAAGTAAATTTTTTTTTTTTTTTTTATCAATTCTGGTTATTTTTGGGTACCCTCTTGTATATTATATATGCTTTTAGTGTATGTGTACTGTATCTTTGTTGGTGGTGTGTTATTGTCACTGTTCTGCGGAGACACTCATTATATGCACGTGACAATAAACTTGAACTGAAGTTCTCCCTCTGGGCTTCAGCTCCAATCTTGTTTTCTGGCTTCTTCAGTAGTGTTTTTGGTGTGAACATTCTGGTGGGACCATACCAGAATTTTTCTATATATGTGCAGACTTCTCTAGCATATATTTTAACTTACCTAATTGATATAATCTGTCCCTCTTAGGCTAACAACTAGTGAAACATTTAAGTTCATACACCATTCATTCACAAAAAAAAATCAACCAAACAATGGGATGATACCTGGTTTGTCTCAGTCTGACATTGTCATCCTCTGACAAAATACAGCCATACACTGTAAATTTAAATGCTATTATGTACAGTGATGCAGCCAGAAAGCAGACTTTGAATAGTACTATTACAGAATGTGGTAAGGATTGGTGGGGGGAGGCTTGCGCTCTTCATTCTCAACAAAATTTGCAGACGTTGCTTAGCCCTCTTAGCCATGGAGGTGGAGTTCGGGACCAAGAAAGGTCATCCCTGATGTAGAGTCCCAGGAACCTGGTGTTTTTGACCCTCTCAATAACAATGCTGTAGATGGGGAGAGGTGGGTGTGCAGTGCTAATACTTTTTGCACATTTTAGAAAATCTGGTGGACCTGGGGAAATACCTATGAGTTTCTCTCTGGAGGTTTACATTTCAAAAGACCTTGGGTCCAAGCTCATATAGTGTCTCATATTCCTAGTATAAACTTAAATGCTTTTATATGGATGTATATCTATGTATATATAAAATCCAATATCTGTCTGTCTGTCTTTCATGAGAGAACTACTTAACGGATTTAGATTGGGTTTTTTTGTATAATTTGCTAGAACATTCCGGTTGATTTTGCGACTTCTGTCATTGCAATATTTGCGCTAATCTGGCTGCAGGCCGAGGGGAGGGGGAAGCATGACGTCAGGAGTGGGATGCTGGGTGGGGCCCTCCTCACTCACATGCCAGCCTCCGTTCGAATCGGTCTACCTCTGGCCATGTTTTGGAGAGTACCTTGCTCTGCTTGTTTGTTAATTTTTAAAGTTTGTCCTGTTTCACTACTACGCGGGCAGAGCCACGGGGGACAGCTAGTATAGTATATTTGCAAGCTACATCTATGTACCTTGTAATAAAAATATAGTTAAAAGATTTCTGTCTGCATAACCATTTAATGCATAAACCACAGTACTAAATTGAGTATATAGTACTTGCTGTGCTCTGCATTTTTACTTTACTGAGTCTGGGTTGGTGGGGCTCGAAATCCATACTTGTACATATAGAACAAACAATTGAATAAAGTAAGTGTCAACACAAAAGCTGCACTGGAATTATAAACATCCTGACAAATATATTCTGTACTACTGTATATAACAGTATGTGTAAACAACAAAGACATCTTTAATAAAGCAGTGCATATCCCTGGTAGTTTTATTTCTTTGAATTCATAGGTGGCAGAGGTTTCAGAATAAACACTTGAAACTGTAACAGGCAGAGAAGTAGCGGTCGATTAATTAGGTAAGGTTTTACAATAGAAAAAAAAAAATTAATATCAAGGGAGCTAGATCCTGGACTTAAGACTGTACTTTAACTTTTCTTCACAAAGAGGCTTTGCATTATTTTGTTAAGTGAAGATCACACTGATAATTAGTGTAGCCCATGTTTTTAAATTTATGTGCCAATTGACATGTCATTAGTTGATGCATGTGCAATAATGCTGGAGCAGCTTGAAAACATCTCACAGATGTAGAATGCAACAAAAACTGATTGATGACATTTACGCATGTAAAAAAGAATTGAAAAAAATGTAAACCTTTCTTAAAACATATTTTCATGTTGAAAGCATGGATCATTGAGTGTAGAATGATGGGCAAATTTATCTTTTTAAAATTAATTCTACAGCACGGTAAAGGGTGCAGGGAGTAAAGGGATCATAATAATTTTCGAATCCAGTGACCTACAGGCCCAACACCAGACACAACTCAACCACAGACAGTTCCAAGTTCAGTGAAATGATAATTTATTAATAACAGTACTGCCACAAGCTTTTTCAGACCAGCACTGTCCTACAGAGCAACCAGAAAACTTCCATCTCCTTCTTGGCTTCCTTTATGAGTGTCATCCAACTCCCTCCCAATCCTGACTCCCCAATAGTATGATTCACCTCCTTTAATCTTGAACCTGGATTTTTCTCCATATCTTTCCCTTGTGGCATACATGGACCCCAACAGGGTCGCCTGTCCAGACTCCAAGTCCATGGCAACCCTGCACGTGCCCCATTTGAAAGTAAGCCAGAGGATTACAGTAATCCCTCGCTATATCGCGCTTCGCCTTTCGCGGCTTCACTCCATTGCGGATTTTATATGTAAGCATATTTAAATATATATCGCGGATTTTTTTGCTGGTTCGCGGATTTCTGCGGACAATGGGTCTTTTAATTTCTGGTACATGCTTCTCAGTTGGTTTGCCCGGTTGATTTCATACAAGGACGCTATTGGAAGATGGCTGAGAAGCTACCCCAACTTACTTTTCTTTCTCTCTTGCGCTGACTTTCTCTGATCCTGACGTAGGGGGGATTGAGCAGGGGGGCTGTTCGCACACCTAGACGATACGGACGCTCGTCTAAAAATGCTGAAAGATTATCTTCACGTTGCTATCTTTTGTGCAGCTGCTCCTGAAACGACATGCTGCACGGTGCTTCGCATACTTAAAAGCTCGAAGGGCACGTATTTGATTTTTGATTGAAAAACAAACTCTGTCTCTCTCTATCTCTCCTCTCTCTCTCTCTCTTTCTCTGCTCCTGACGGCGGGGGTGTGAGCTGCCGCCTTCAACCGCTTTGTGCCGCGGTGCTTTCGCATACTTAAAAGCCAAACAGCTCTATTGATTTGTTTGCTTTTCTCTATCTCTGTGACATGATCTGCTCCTGACGCGCACTCCTTTGAAGAGGAAGATATGTTTGCATTCTTTTAATTGTGAGACGGAACTGTCATCTCTGTCTTGTCATGGAGCACAGTTTAAACTTTTGAAAAAGAGACAATTGTTTGTTTGCAGTGTTTGAATAACGTTGCTGTCTCTCTACAACCTCCTGTTGTTTCTGCGCAAATCTGTGACCCAAGCATGACAATATAAAAATAAACCATATAAACATATGGTTTCTACTTCGCGGATTTTCCTTATTTCGCGGGTGGCTCTGGAACGCAACCCCCGCGATGGAGGAGGGATTACTGTACTGCCACATTTCGTGCAAGGGGCTGAATTGTCCATAAAATCACGTGTATTCTGACACTTCCATCATACTGTATATCCATCTCGTTATTAATTGAGGCTCAGCCTCACCAGGTTGCAATTCTACTCCTGTAGTCCTTCCATTATAACATCCTGGCCGCGTAGGGAATTTTTTTCAACCCTGTTGGGATACCAGACAATCCTCATCTGTATTTACAATGTAGAGAATTTGGGATAAATTAGACAATTGATTAATAAAAAATTGAAAAAAAAAAATTGAGGTATATGCTGCAAGCATGCCAAAGGCAAGGAGAATTTTTACTGATAAGATAATAAAAAATAAAATTACTTGTATTTATCTGAATGCTATCAGTTTTGTTGTATCCCAGATGTTGTAAACCCAGAATAAGATAGACGTTTAGATATGAAGACACTTTTGTTTCAGCTATTCACAGCTTCCACATGACAATTACAAAAGATAAACTTCATTACTATAAATGTTACTCTTCTTAGAAATTAATTGTATGCAATAGGAAATAACCATGTCAACTATGATTAGCCTTTCAATCCACTTTAGCAATATTTTTTTAACATCTAACTTTAAAAAACATGAAAAACTGGTGATTTTATTTGTTTTTTTTTGTTTGTTTTGCTGCTAATAGGCCTACATCTGATTATTATAATTGTTGCTCAATGAACACTTTATCATTGTCTGGTGCTGACTTCCCAACGTCTTACTCTAGCATCCCAGGTAAAAAATGGTGACTCATCAAGGTCAAAAGAAGCACATAATTTTTGTAATGAAAGTGCTTACAGCAAGTCTCACCAGCATTGTCACTTGTGTAAAAATGGTTATACGAGTAATGTGTCATGAAAACACAGTGCATCAAACCTTGCTGCATATGGACTGCATGGCTGCAGGGCAGTTAGAGTGCACATGCTAACTTCTGTCCACTGTCAAAAGTAAATATAATGGGCATGTTAGCATTGGAGCTGGACCTTGGATCATTAGAGCAATCTTGTCTGGTTCTTTTTGTTGCAGTATGTGGATGGCTGGGTAAATGCACATTGTTTACATTGAGAAGAGATGGCACCATGATGCACTGCAAGACATACACAAGCCAGTGAAGAGATTGTGATGCTTTGGGCAGTGTCTTGCTGAGAAATGCTTAGTCCAAGCACATAGATGTCAATTTGATTTGCAACACCAACCTAAACATCATTGCCGATCCCTTCATGTCAATGATATGAAAAATGATAATATGTCCTCCCACGCTTCATGAATTTTTGTTTGTCTGTTGTTTTGGTTCTGTCATACAAAAATGTTTTAATATGAGGTTTTGACCCTGTTTTCTCACTAAGTAATTGACTACTTTTTACCTTCTGGTCCATATTTGCTTTTTCCCTGTGGGATTGTCATTTTTTCCATTATTGGCCAAACAGATAGAAACTGTCAGTGTGTGCGTGTGTGTTTTTATATTTATGTAGTACATTTATTTATATATAAAAAATCACAGGATACACAAATAAAAAAAATCCAAAAATCACACGTTTAATATTCTTTCTTCTTTACAGCACCATACAATGCATAAATCATCCACATTTACTCAGTCCCTTCTTTCCTTTCTCTTTCCTCTATTCGTCTGCTAACCTCGCTCCTCCACTCGTAAGCTCTCTCCTCTTTCTCCCGACTCCGGCTCGACTAATGTAGTGAGGCGGCCCCTTTTATAATGCCCTGGATGTGCATCAGGTGCTTCGTGACGATCATCCGGCTACACTTCCTAGTGTGGCAGAATTTCCGCATGAGCACCCAAAAACATTCCGGGTGTACCTGGACTCTCATCCGGCAGTATTTCCTGGTGTGGCGGAAGTGCTGCAGTCCAACGCTCTATAATCATCTGGGCGCCACATGGCGGTGGCCACAGGCCCCAACAGGGTTGAGCTTCTAAGCTCTGATACCGTGGTCCCCATGTGGAACAAAGCGGCTGCCCTCTCGTGGCCCGGGGGAGGTTTTGTCTTTCTCCTGGACCTTCCAGGCATCCCGGCTCTGCAGGATGCCCAGCCATCCGCCTCAATATATATATAGTGGCTTGCAAAGGGCACTCCAGCTCCTCAAATCTAATGCAAGCAGATGCAGACACAAGTCCAGAACAACACACGACTTTTATTTGGCTCTGAGAAACTCTTCTCCAAGCATTTCCCACCAACATACACAGTACAACACAAACAGCACTTAGCAATGCCTTTTCTTCTTCATCTTTCCTCTCTCTCTCTCTGCCTCTGTCAGCCACTGCCTCCTCCTCCAGCAAGCTTTGTCACCTTCCTTCTGACACATTTTCAACATGAATCTGGTCCTGGCAACTATACTCACTCAATAACAGGGGCATCTACTATCTAATAAAACAAAAAGGTTTGTGTGTCCAGTTGCTTTGAGCAATCTGATTGGTCAGTTTGACTTTAGAGATGTGATTGAAAGAGGATGTGTGAGTGTAAGACACACAGAGAGGAGTAAGGGCATGCAAGGCATGCTGAAATGATCACCTTTCAAAGACGGCAAGTATAAAACCGGACAGGAGGTGAGAAAAGTGCCTCGAAAATAACAACAGTTTGAGAAGCTTTATGGGAACATGCTTCTGAGAAGGAGCGCTGGTGAAGAGATGTTCACACACACACAAATACAGAGGAAAGGTGCTGAAGGTACACACAGAACAAGAAATAGCAAATATTTTTAAATTATTCTGTTACCTGTTTTGACAGGTTTCGTGGCTGGCATTATAGTAAAAAAACTTATTTTTAAAGATGTTATATTCTAAAAGAGAGAATATTTTTTGTTTTTCCCATTTATGCAATTTGAACTTGACTTATATTGATGGTTGATGGAAATCAATAGAAATTCTACAGTCTAAATGAGCATCTAAACTGGGACAACTGAAGGCCTGTTGTTCTTAAATGCTTAAAAGTTACTCATTATAATAATAATTATGATTGCTTCAGTCAGACTCGGCTGCTGCAATTTTGCTTTTGCCAACCTATGACATAAATGCCCCTTTGAAATTAATGAACTATAACAAAGGTGAACTTCCCAACTGTTAACACTAAAAATTAAAATTATACATTGGATAACAAACTTCATGAATAACTCCTTGCCTCTGGAAGCCAGAGAAGAGCAGATTGTGCTTTTGTTCTTCTAGTGGTTAAGCTATAAATGATATTTTAATTTTTGCATTCCAAATAACAATGTGGAAAATGTTTTTTACATCATTATTGTGAACAGTGTCACATTTAGTATGCTTAACGACACAGCAAATCAAATATCTGCTTTTCTGAGTGTCATTTTTATGATCTATAGCTGCCATTAATACTCCTTAACAATGGCTGTGATTTAATGTCAAGGTTTATGGAGAAGAAGCTTAGAATGGATGATGGTTGTTGAGATATTTTTGAACCCTTATAAATTTGAAAACCTAATTTTGCTGATATCATGCTGCAAACCCTCATAAGTAAAAAACAGTAACAACATAATTTTATTGTGTATCTGGACTAAGATTAAACAAATATGATATGAGCTTCACATTTTTAAAAACCTTATAAAGCTGAAACAAAAATTCCAAGATTTACTGCCTTTTTCAGTGAAATTTTCAAGTTATTTGTGTATCCTGTGAGTCCTCAGACTGCTTCTAGAGCAAATTGAATGTCAGTTTATTATTGTCAAATTCTTAATTACCTGGAAATATAAAATAAACACTAAAACATTTATAGTCATTACATCTTTTAACTTGTTCAGCAACAAATGTTATTCAGTTAGCAAATGTCATTACACATAGGCAGTGCTTGAAACCAGTATTGTTAGACTTGTGGGGAAATGATAACTTGTGATTTATTTTAGTCAAAGTCCCTAAGGATCAAATATACTTGGAAAAAAAAATCACAGTATTTCTTTTGTTCATGCAAGACTTTCTTAAACACTAAGTTCACTAGTAATCTTTTTAAATGCAAATGTCCATATATTGAGTTGGTTCAATACACTACGTATTGGTTCATTTGGATAATGTTTCAGTGTTTTGTTTCTTTGAATTTTTATTTTATTTACTGTTTTGTTTTATTTTATAGCTTTCTTTTTTAATTTTTTTCTAAGTTTTACGCCACATTTTGTACCTAAAGATATCTTCCTGCTGTGGCATCCTGCTGCACACGACCATCAACTGATGACCTGTCAGATATCAGATAACGTAATCACAGAACACAAATGAATACAGCATGGCATGTACAACAATAACAAAGAAATCTCACACCCTGCTCTGAGAGAACTATATGACAGGAGAGTCCCACCTAAAATGGGTTTTCATATAGGATAAAATAGCAAATAATATCAAAAGGTTCAGCAGAGGTTCAGCACAGCACAAGCCCGGCAAGCTAACTTTGAAATTGCATTAATGAATTCTCTTGAAATTTAAAATAATATAAAACATCACTTTTCCACAGAGGATAGAGATTCTCCCAGTTGTGCAAAATAAGTCTTTGTGCAAGTAGTGTGGCACTGGATATATCATCCAATTTTTCATTGCACACTTTTATCCCATCTGGCATTACTCCATATATTGCAGTTATGATTGAGCAGAAATGGCTTCTTCAGTGGACAGATCTGCTCTCTAATGATACAAGTTGTTTAAACTCTGCTTGTGTGAACCCAGTGAGTATGATTCATTCAAGATAATATTCTGTTCCTATCATGCTGTTGCATATTGTGCACGTGATGTAACTTTTGTCTTGTATCCAAGACTGAATAAATAGTTGTGTGGCTATTTTCACGGATTATAATTGTAAACAAAATGTAACCATTTTATTTTGTCCATCAAACATCTGCTGTTTGTTTTCTGATAATGATTGATTAAACCTGAGCACTTGCTAGCAAAGGGCATTTTATCTCTCTTGAGTATATTCGTGGAAATCAACAAGAAACAGAAACCACTTATCATTAGAATGCAAGGTACTGTATGCAAGTGCTAATGTAATAATTAGTAAAAGAAAACTGTTATCTGTGTATGATGCATTCACTAGGGGGATGCAAAGGAAATTTTAGATGATCTATCAGGATGAGTAGGAGCAAAGAAGAAATAAGCAGAAGCAATGTTCTTTTAATTAGTGTTTTTACTTGCATCTCATGGAGCAAGAAGACTTTAGGTAGTATCCTCTGTTTCTGAAACTTCATTTGATTTATTTAGAGACATAACACCAAGCTCAATGTCTGACTATTAGAAAAATGGTAGCATATTACACAATGTGTCACTTATTAGCTTCTGGATCACTAATACCTAAATTCACTAAACAGATTTGAAAACATGTTCAAGTTTCTTCTCTTTTGCTGACCATTGTGATTCTCTGTGTCAGCAGCAAATTGTGTTATCCCTTCTTAAAATTCGTAGACCAAAGATGAATCAGTATTAAGTGAGCACACAGGCAGGATTTTAAAGTGCAAAAAAGTGCAGAGTTTTATTTCAAACATCAAAGAATTAAAGTGTCTACAGTGCTTCTTAAAACAAGTGTCCTGAGATGAATAAATAAGGTTAAAACTACTCCATTAAAAACATGAGAGCCATATAAAAAAGTCACTTTCAAGAGATCAGATATAATCAACGCTTTAAAACAAATCCAAAGAAACCTCTAATCCTCCTCAGAAGATTGGAGAATGACCTAGATGGTCACACACAGTTCACCTCCACCTGGGAGTTCAGGTCAGAATCCAGCAACTTTGTCAAAAGTTCAGTTGCTTCCAAATCCACACAGAACATCAGCTTGACCCAGCTTCGCACACAGTTCCACCCTTACACTCTTCCCTCCAGAACTGTTCTTCTTGTCCTGCTCCATTATTTAATCAGCAGATTAGTTGGTTCGTGCTTCTTTCTCTCTCACGCTCTCTCTTTCTCCCATCTCTATCAGAAACCCACAGAGTTCTACCCATCCTTGTCCATCAAGTAGGCACTCTCTCATTCTCTTCTTGATTTTTGTTTATTTTTAATTTCTTTTCTCCTTTCTTATTTGCCTAACTCCTTTTTTATGCATGCGGCTAACCCCATCTGACGACTTGCACTTGCCATGCTGCTGAACATCCATCATCACATGCATGTCAGTGCCTGTCACCCAGGAGGGTAAATTAAAAAAAATAAATGAATCAAACCACAAAAATATCCTGCCCTATTGCAGTATAGCAGTAAGTTTTTTGTGCTGAGTTGATGCTGCTGAATAACAAATCACACTGGTTTGCCATAATCTCAACATATAATACAGCGACAAATAGCATTTTTCTCGTTAATAAAAACTAAAACAGAGCATGTTTATTAATTAAAAATTAATACATTTGTTAAATAAAACAAAAATAAAAATGTAATTAAAAAATCCTAAAACAGAAGTAAAACGATAACAAGAAAATAAAAATATAAGCCAAACTAATTTTTGTACTTTTGATATCCACCACACGTCTTTGTGTATAATGGGCATGCAAGCTTGTGTGGTTGCCAGTATATGAAATCTCACAGTCGTATTGTCTGCATGTATGCAAGTAACCCTCGCTACAGCCATCTGAATCTTGTCAGATTTTATTGGTCATTTCCAGCTATCAGTCAGTATTCCCTTCTCAAACTGAGAGTGAATACCAAAGCCACCTCAATTGCCAATGACTTATGTTGTGAATTTCATTGGTCATAATTGACCGTCAGTCACAGATGTCCCGCTAGATGTCAGTTAGTGGCAACTTTTACCAAAGTACAAGAAAAAGGCTCTTAAAACATGCCACCCATCCTCTTGGAAGTATAGCTAGGTAGTTTGAAAATTAGAGAGATGGAGGGTTTGTCAAGTAGCTTTAGTGGCCACCCCAACTTGAAATTCAGTCAATACTTAGACTGAAATAAAAAAACAGTGTTAGCTTTCGGGCACCAAATAAATCACACTACAAAAAATGAAATCTAAGCTAGTGAAAAGTATTTCTATCATGACATTAAATCTTGTTTTCCTTATAGCAAGAATTATAGAATTATGAAAAAATGTATATTTACAATTATTTAGCTTACTTTAAGAAATACTGTCAAGTAAATTTTGCTTATGTCATTTTTTTGCTAAATAAAAGCAAAACAACTCCCATTTAAAATTTATTTTGTCTAGTTTATGCATATGCATTTTTGTAGTGCAGGAATTTCAGCGACTGGCATCTACTGTATGAACCAGCACCTTCAATATATGAAAGCACTTGGTTATGAGTTATTGCTCACTAGCTTTGCGATTTCCAAAAAACAGTAAAGCTTTGCGGTCTGATTTTGATACACTAAACTTATTATTATTATTATATTCTTAAGTAATATCTTGCTATCATATCAGTGTAAACTGAAAGAATAAAACAGATCCCTGAATTTCTTAGGGAGTAAATCAGAGTGCAATAACTAGCTACGGATATTTATTCATGACACTAGGAAAAAAATTAATTACCTTATTTGGCAAAGGTATTGCTTGCTCGCTGGCTTTTATCTTCACAGTGACAAATTAAGCAGACTCCTAGCATGCAGTGAATACTATCAACTGAGCTGATGTTACACATATTCATTTGGTTTTAATTAGTTTTTTTTTAGGGCTGATGTTTCAACATGGGTAGAACGGTGGTACACAGTGCCATGTTCTCAAATTTCATTGCTTGCATGGTCAGGATCTGTATGGAGTTTACAAGTCTTCCAATGTGAACATGTGCTAAGTGTGCGAAAGTGCAGGAGATTACTTGTTATAACTTAATATCAGAAATGTGTCTTTAAGCACTCTCAATTGCATAATTTGCATTATTTATTTCTACATGTGTTGTTGTTAAATTACATCTACCTAGTTTAGGCATATAGGGAGCTACTCACATTTCTCATGTTGCTTATCATGTGAATGATCAGAGATGTTGCTATAACAGTTGTTCAGTATATGATGTAAATATTCTTGTAGAAATGCACTATATAAGTGGGAAATCTTTCACCTACATTTCTGGTGTTATAGTTATTAACACGGTTCATATAGTGACTGCAAGCAAAATATGAATTCTCTAAAAAAATATACACTTTTCCTATCTGCCAGGATGCCAAAACTAAAGTTAGTCTCTGAAAAACTAAAACTAAAGGAAAGTTTAAAATAAGACAAAAAAACTAAACTTAAAAATATGGTGAAAGGCAAAAACTTAATAAAACCTAAAAAACAGAATGAAAAATTTAATAACAATAAAAAATATATCTTAAAATCAGAAAAGGCTGGTTACACAAAGGGATCGGTACAAATTTTTTTAGTTACTAGGATGCTATAACTGAAAGCAGTGCGGCAGAATATTCTAATCGTACTGTAGTAGAATCTGGTCTTCTTAAAGATGTTTAAGTAGTTGGGCCTAGCATTTTGGACATTATAAATAGTTCTCTTCAGGCTGGTTCAGTCCCAGCCTTTTGTAAACATGCTGTGGTGCGGCCTTTAATTAAAAAAACAAATCTGGGCTTTACTGACTTTACTGAGGGCCCCTATCACCTGTGTGTGGTCACTCTAGGATCTATTCTGAGGCCTATTCACTGTACATGTTGCCCTTAGGATTCATTTAAAAAACAAAACACATTTCTTTCCACTGCAACACAGATGATGTACACAGATGCAATACACAGATATATCTTTCCACTGAAACAGATCAAAACAAATACTCTTAAACCTTTATTGGAATGTCTAGAAGACATTAAAGCATGGGTATCACTAAATGTAGGCGTAGTGGTGGCTCTGAGGCTAGGGATCTGCACTGGCAATTGGAAGGTTGCCGGTTTGAATCCCGTAAATGCCAATAGGGACTCTGCTCTGTTGGGTCCTTGAGTAAGGCCCTTAACCTGCAATTGATGAGCGCTTTGAGTAGTGAGAAAAGCATTATATAAATGCAAAGAATTTTTATTATTTATTATTAAATGTTCTTAATCTAAATGTAAAAAAAATCAGAGATTGTGTGTTTGGGGCCTTCTAATCTTACTTGTGCTCCAAAAATTAAACTTGGCCCTTCGCAAAAAATCTGAGTATGATTTTTGATAATGCCGTCAAATTTTAAAAAACAAACTAACTCCATTGTTAAAGCTTGTTTCTATCAGCACAGGGTATTGGCTAAGGTCAAGCCCTTTCTTTCTGTAAATGATTTTGAAACACTAATTCATGTGTTTGTCTCTTCTCTGTTTGACTATTACAACTAATTATACGTTTTTGTAAATCAGTCATCCCGTGATGCTGCTGCCAGGCTTCTAACAGGCACATGAAATAAAAATCACATCACACCAATCTTAGCTTCTCTTCACTGGTTCCTGTTTGCTGCAGCAATTTCTTTCAAAACTTTGTTTTTAAGTCCCTGAATGGCTTAGCCCCCTTTTATCTTACTGACCTCTTACACCCTTATTCTTATTCAAGATCACTGAGCTTCAAGATCTCTGATGAGAAGTCATTGGTTGTGCTGAGATATAGACTTAACCTTAGACGGGACTGTGCTTTTACAGTAGCTGTGCCTAAGCTTTGGAATAGTCTACATTTTTATTTTAGGTCAACACCAACTCTTTTAAATCCTGTTTGAAAGCCTATCTTTGCCTTAGCTTTTTAAACTTGTATTTGTGCATTTATTTTTTTTGTGTATCTATTTACTGTACTGTATATATATATATATATGTATTGGTGTATTTATGGAAGCTGTTCAGCACTTTGGTCGACATATGTTGTGCTCTATAAATAAAACTGACTTGACTTGACTTGATTTTGGTTAGAATGAACATTGGCTTCTTAAAAATAAAAATAAATAGACTTGTCTGGATTCAGGTAAGCTGGTTTGATAATATCTGAAACATTCAAATGTCTTCTGTTAAGATAAGGCAGATGAAGCAAAGAACCTGTTTGAAGAATATAGTTGGGCAATATGATCCAGATTCCAAGTACATTCTGTTTAAAGCACTGTTTTTTGTTTCTCTTTCTAAATTCAACTTACCTCTATTTCTGTCTTATGCTTAACCTTGATTATCCACACACTAGAAAACAGAAAACTGTACCTTGGTAAGAGTTAATGCTTAATTGTCAAGACAGTCCCTTTTTGGATGTAAGCAACACTGGAGCACCACAAAGAACAGTCCTGTCTCATTTTTTCTTTACACTAAACACCGCTGACCATAAATATAACACCAGGTCATGTCACTTGCAGAAATTCTCAAGTGATTCGGCACTTATGGGGTGTATTGATAAGGTGGAATGAGAGTATAGGAGTTAGGTGGAGAACTTTTCTTCTTAGTGCAAATAGAATTGTCTACATCTTAACATCAGCAAAACCAAGGAGCTGGTTATTGACGTTCGCTGTACCAAAGAGCCTCTATGTCCGGTCACTATTAAGGGAATGGATTTAAAAGTAACACTCCTACAGTACTTGGGGATCCACATTAATGACATGTTGGACTGGTCTTGTAAGTGCGAGGAATTATGTAAGAAAGAGAAGAGCAGAGCCTTTTTCTTAGGAGAATGTGTTCCTTTAATGTATGTAGTGATATCTTTCATATCTTCTACAACTCTTTGATGGCCGGTGTGATTTTCTATGCTATGGTGTGCAGAGCTGGTAACAGAGGCCCACTGAATCAACAAGCTAATTTAAAGGCCAGTCTCAGTTATGGGATGTACTCTGGACTCACTGGAGGTAGCAGCAAAGGAGAGAATTAAAACAAAACAGTGTGCTTATGAGTGCACATCCTCTCTCTGACACACTAACACTGAGGTCTTTCAGCCAACAAATCATTCAGCTGAAGTGTGTCAAGAAACGCTACTGGTGCTCCTTATAAGAAACAGCAATTTGTCTGCATAATGCCTCACTGTGACTGTGAGGGCCAAGTCAAATGTTTTCATTCTTTTTAAATTTTCTTCCATTGTAATCATTCTGGTGTGTGTTCAGACTATATATACAGTTTATTTATTTAAAGAACTCCTGTAAAAAGCCACATTTCCACCACAGACAAACAAATAAAGTTCTGTTGTGTTGTGTTCTGTTCCACTAAGCTGCACTCCCTGTATGTGCGATGTCAACCACCCCCTCTTCAACAGCAGAGATTATCTATATTTCTGATCTTTGTAGAACTGCCTTTTGGATGTAAAAGGTGAAGTTAATATATTTTTTCAACTGTTTCACCTCATGGTTTTGGGCTAGGATATTATCCACAGCCCAGTCCTTACCACAGATTTGTTTTAAGACCCAGAATTAATCTTTAAACTGCTAGAGTTAAAATTGTAGATTTACTGTATGAACACAACTGAGCTATGCAATTAAATAGGAACTTGTAAGTCACTTTGGATAAGAGGCATCACTTAAATACATTAATTTAAAATATTATTAGGAATGGCTGCCTGCTTGTTTCTGTTTGTATGAAGCTCTCTAGTGGTTGTAAAGCATTCATATTGACTAATTAGCAGACAATACCCAGAGCTGATCATCTGAAAACAATCTATGCAGCATTCTAATCCTTGTGCCGCCTGATTAAATTCTACATGTCCCTCAATAAAAACCTCCACGAATAAGATGTCTGCTGCCTCTCATCCAGTCACATTTCCTCTAATCCATTTACTTAAGGTTTTGATTTCCACTTCTTTATTGAATTCTATGCACTCATTCTGTCAAGAGGATGATTTAGGAAGAGTTCCTTCATCCTGTCACCCACCTAACATATTAGCATCCAGAGAAAACTCTATAATTAGATAGCTCTGAAGAAAAAATAAGTTAATAAGAAAGAAAGATTTTTAAGATAAAATTTTAAGGGCAAAATGTTTTAATTTTTATATCAAATTTAATAACTACAACTCGAGAAGTGCAATAGGGCAGCAGTTTCATCACAGTACAAGATTTGTGGTTCAGATGCCACTGTCTCTGTGGAGTTTACATGCCATCTGCGTGGCTTTTTCTCGATAGTCTGGATTCTTTTCATATGACAAAGACGTTACAAATTAGTTTCACTGGCCACTGTATGAATGAATGTGAGGGTATTATGCTAGTCCTCCAATATATCATTTCATTTTGTATGGCACGAGGATCCATGTGGATGGGAGGAGAAATGGGGTACAAACAGAAAGGAACACTATGTGAAGAGTGTTTTGGAAGTGAAAACAGTGTAGGAGTGAGTAATGATTATGAAGCTAGAAATATAAGGTGTAATGATGACTGTTGTTAGTGCATACACCCTGCAAGTTGGGTGTGTGATGGATGAGAATCATGGAGTGTTTAGGAGATACAATTTTGGAAACTGAGAGGATGCCTGAGGTGTGGAGAAAAAGTGTACTGCTTCCAATTTTTAGAAATAAGGTTGATGTGTAGAGCTGTAGTAGCTGCAGAGGGATACAATTGATCAGCTACAGCATAAAGTTATGGGAAAGAGTAGTGGATGAAAAGTTAAGAAGGGCAGTGATGATTAGCAAGCAGCAGTATGGTTTCATGCTGGGAAAGAGCATAACAGATGCAATGTTTGCTTTGAATGTGTTGATGGAAAAGTACAGAGAAGGCCAGAAGGAGTTGCATTGTGTCTTTGTGAACTTGGAGTAAGCATATTACAGGGTGCCTGGAGAGGAGTTGTGGTTTTGTATGAGGAAATCGGGAGAGTCCCCGTGGACTATAATGTTTGCAGATGACATTGTGATCTGTAACAAGAGTAAGGAGCAGGTTAAGGAGGTCCTGGAAAGGTGGAGATATTCTCTAGAGAGAAGAGGAATGAATTTCAGTAGGACCAAGACCGAATACATGTATGTGAATGAGGGGGGTGGTCAGAGAAATAGTGAGGATCCAGGGAGTAGAATTGGTGAAGGTGGATGAGTTTAAATACTTGGGATCAACAGTACAGAGTAACCGGGAGTGTGGAAAAGAGGTGAAGAAGAGAGTGCAAGCAGGGTGGAGAAGGTGTCAGGAGTGATTTGTGACAGACAGGTGTGAGAGACGGCTGGCAGCTCAGCCTGGCCAGGACACCCCTGAAATGGAAGGATGGGGGAAGGCAGCTACTTGTGGACACTACCTTCCCCAAAATACTTGGTCATTTTACAGCCCGAGGGCAGAACTGCAAACGTTGTTTACAAAGCGATCCTTACATCATAAAAATGTGCATTTCTCATGCACATTTATAATCATAAATTAAACTCTTTACAATCATCAAATTAACTGTCAATACTAAAATAAGCCTATGACAATAACATTGACAATCATGCTACTTTATTTTTAAAATGTTTCCTTTTCTGTTTCATAACTTCTTTAACACACTACCTCTCCACTGCGAAGCACGGGTATTTTGCTAATTTAATATAAAACAAAAAATGTTATGACAAAACTGTTAAGAGTCATTAGCCAAAATCCAAAACATTTTACTTATGGATCTATCAAAAAGACAAAATTTTACTCAAAGCTAAACAGAGAATCATAAATAAAACAAGCTCAGACAACTTAGTCTCCTCTTGTTTCTAAGAAGTATAGTGTTTCATTTTCTCTAAGGCTAACGGTGGAAGTATAAAATGAGTAAGTGCCTGTGATACATCCAGTTTTTTCCTCTTCTGCTCCCATCAAATCAGTCCCTATAAAGGACTCACTCAGCCCATGTCTGTGACAGTATTAATACTCCAATGGCCAGTGGCTGTATTATATTGAAGCTCAAGCTGGTCTCCTGACCTGGTACACATTTAGGAATGCCAAAGGCCAGTCCAGTTCCAAGGCTTCCCTTCATAAAATCAGTTCAATTCAATTCAGTTTATTTTTGTATAGTGATCTTCACTAAGTGCAGACATACAGCACTGTGACAAATTCTCAGGTAAAATTCAGTTATAAACTTTATTAATTACTACGTGCCAGCCACTTTGCGTCTCTCGATTTCACTTTCACCTAACAACGTATCTTTTAATTCTCACGGATACTCCTCTTCGTTGGAAAGAAATACTACTTTTCCCTGATGGCAACATGAATTAGACGATCTACAAGTCTCCGACTTAATGTTTAAATCCGAACAATATACTCAATCTCTTTTCGCTGTTCTGTTACTTCACCAAGTAATAATTTCCATTTGTTTGCACTAATGCGATCTTTGCTAGTACTTTTATTTTCTCTAACCTGCTCTGCATGTGTATCGTGCCAACGTTTTTGAATTCTTTACGACGTTCTACTTTATCATCTACTCCTTGTCTTTTATTTCCAGCCCCACGCGTAGTTAAATCTCTTGGCACAAAGTCTTGTCTCGTGGGACGTGAAAGAATCTCTCTGAAAATGTCACGTCTTGTCCCAGGATTTTTTTTTATTATAATAGAGAGACATAATGAGTACATAAAGACCAAAGTAGTTTGAAAATCATTAACATAAATGTGACCCCACACTATCTGTCTATTAATTAATTGTTGTACAATGGCCAGTTGACATCAAAGGACAGGCAAACAAAAATGCTAGTCAGCAACATCCCTGGAAAAAATGAATCTCTAGAAGGTCCACAGTCATTTATAACAGAGAAAGTCAAGTCAGAGTGCTGGAGACATTGGCAAAATGGCCACCTGTCTCCCTGGGCATTCTACAATAGTGTCTGTGGTGGGTCATCTAATCTGGCAACAAAATCTTTCTATCTATTGATTTGAGGACTTCCAGTATCTCTGATGTCTTTTCAACGGACAGGAAAACAGCTTGGCAGAAGAGCACTGGCACCAGGTGCCACAGCAGCACTTTAAGAAGTGGATTAGTAATGGTTTGTAATTGTTGTAGTGCTCATATTTATGTGCAAATGATTAACAAACAGAGATGCAGTATGCAGACCTAGTCAGCAGCTCTATTCAGTGTATGTTAGACTAAAGTAGTGAGTCTTCAGTGTGGATCTAAAAGCTGAGACTGAATGGGGCATCTCTTATATAAGGAGAAAGATTGTTCCATACCTTTGAGGCCATGTAACTAAAAGCTCAACTTTCCACTGATTTTATTAATCCTTGGAACCTTGAGTAGGCCTGCTTCTTCAGATTGTAATGAATGGTCTTGTTTGTAATGAATAATAAGTTTGGATAAATTAGCAGGGCCCTGTTCATTTAAATCTTTATATGCAAGATGGGGGGTTTTGCAATCAGTTTAAGCCTAATTGGAAAACAGTGTAAGGACTTCAGAACATGAGTGATATAGTTGTACATTCTGGTTCTTGTGATGATTCTTACAACATTTTAAAGTAACTGAAAGCTGCATAAAGAATGATTTGAACAGTCTTTGAATAACACATTGCCTAAGACAAACCTACAAAAAATAACAACAACAACAACATTTATTTATATAGCACATTTTCATACAAACAATGTAGCTCAAAGTGCTTCACATGATGAAGAAAGAGAAAAAAGACAAAATAAATAAGAATAAAAATTAGGGAACACTAATTAACATAGAATAAAAGTAAGGTCCGATGGTCAGGGAGGACAGAAAAAACAAAAAAAAACTCCAGACGGCTGGAGAAAAAAATAAAATCTGCAGGGGTTCCAGGCCACGAGACCACCCAGCCCCCTCTAGGCATTCTTCCTAATAATAATTAATAATAATTCTTTGCATTTATATAGCGCTTTTCTCACTACTCAAAGCGCTCAGCAATTGCAGGTTAAGGACCTTGCTGAAGGGCCCAACAGAGCAGAGTCCCTATTGGCATTTACGGGATTCGAACCGGCAACCTTCCAATTGCCAGTGCAGATCCCTAGCCTCAGAGCCACCACTCCGCCTAACATAAACAACCTCAATCAGTCCTCATTGTATTCAGGGTTCTCATGGAAGAATTTGATGATGATGGTCATGTGGACTAATGGCCTTTAATCCATCAATGTAGGGACATCACAGTGCTTTGATTAGGAGGTGGTGGAGCAGATCACCACCACAGAAAACCGGAAAAAGAACAGAAGAGAAAGTAGGTACGGATTTTGGAGGCACCATGAATAATAATGATAATTAATTGAATATACAGAGCATCAGGATTAAACTAAGATGAAGCTATGAGAAAGCCATGTTAAAGTAATGTGTTTTCAGCAGTGTTTTAAAGTGCTCCACTGTATTAGCCTGGCAAATTCCTATTGGTAAGCTATTCCAGATTTTAGGTGCATAACAGCAGAAGGCCGCCTCACCACTTCTTTTAAGTTTAGCTCTTGGAATTCTAAGCAGACACTCATTTGAAGATCTAAGGTTACAATTTGGAGTGTAAGGTATAAGACATTCTGAAATATAAGATGGAGCGAGATTATTTAAGGCTTTGTAAACCATAAGCAGTATTTTAAAGTCAATTCTAAATGACACAGGTAACCAGTGTAGTGACATCAAAACTGGGGCGATGTACTTGGATTTTCTTTTCCGAGTTAAGATTCTTGCAGCTGCATTCTGCACTGGTTGCAATCGATTTATGTCTTTTTTTGGTAGTCCTGAGAGGAGTGTGTTACAGTAATCTAGTCGACTAAAAACAAAAGTGTGAACTAATTTTTCAGCATCTTGCAATGTTATAAGAGGTCTAATTTTTGCTATATTTCTTAAGTGAAAAATGCTATCCTAGTAATCTGATTAATATGTGATTTAAAATTCAGGTCAGAGTCAATAGTTACCCCTAAATTCTTTACCTCCGTCTTGACTTTTAATCCTAATGCATCAAGTTTATTTCTAATACCCTCATTATATCCATTATTGCCCATCACTAAAATTTCTGTTTTCTCTTTTTTCAGAAACACAAGTGAGACATTGTGTCAGTGAATCAAGAGAGTTGGGGTCATCAGGTGCTATTGATAAATACAGTTGTGTGTCATCAGCATAGTTGTGGTAGCTCACGTTATGCCTTGAGATAATCTTTCCTAATGGAAGCATATAGCGGACCTAGGGTAAAGCCTTGTGGAACACCATATAGGATACCATGTGTCTTTGAAGTATAATTACCACAACTAACAAAGAATTTTCTACCTGCCAGTGTATAAGTACATATGCATAAGTGCATATGTTCATTTTCAGCATCCTTCATATTTAAAAATTGTCTTAACCTTCTAGCATTTTTAAGATGGAAAAAATGTACTGGATAGTTTTGTAATGCATGTTTTAAACATCATGCTAATATCAAAGTCAGGGCCTAAGTTGTGCACTGATTCAGGAAAACAAATGGTTAGTCCAAATGAGTTAAAAAGGTACTGAATATTGTTCTGATCTGCATCATTCCACCTAATACATACACATCGTTCCCAACCATCCAATCATTTAATTTTGGTCTAAAGAAAGGTGTAGATAGGTTTCATCTCCACATGAGTGAGCATTAATGTTATGTTTGCAGCGATCCAGTGCTGCTCAGATGCACACCACCAAAGGGATGGTGATTTATTTATTTTTTTAGTGGGGATTCCAGGACGCACCCAGCCTTTTCCTGACCCTCACTCACTCACAGACAGAAATATGAAATCCAATAAATAAATGAATAATATATTAAATGGAAATTAAATATGAACAACAAAATAACAAATCAAGTAACCTCTCCCCTTCTCCGATAACAAATACAACACACAGCAATAAACACCTACGATAATGTCCATGAATCAGTCCCATGTAATGGATGCAAATGAATCTTGGCTGGGGGACTGCAGATCCCGTAAACTGTAGAAGAGAATATAAAGTGTGTCCTACCATTTCTGAAGCATTTCGTATTGAGATGCATGGGAGCTCTCTCTCCAATGAAGATGATGCAGACGGGCATGAGGCAAAACTTGAATCCAATACAACAGTAATATAGGACTAATAAGTAATATCCCTACAGGCAAATGGTGACAGTGATGACAAACAAAGAATGGTGCTACTTCTCTGTTTAGCTGGCTCTCTTTTAAAGTTCCCGCCAGCCCTTCTTGTCCTCAGCAGCCCCTGTGCCCGTTGCAGACATCCAATGTGGGCAATACCATTCGGGGCAGCTGGAAAATGAAGTCCATCAAATTGTAGCACTGATACATGTCTTCTAATGACAGTAACCAATGGACACATGTAGAGGGAGAACAGTAAAGGTCCAAGTGCTGAGCCCTGAGGGACGCCACATTTAACTTCATTGGAACCAGGGAGATACAGCACCTTCCTCTTGAATCCTCTCATTCCACAGACAGGTTTGAAGACTGAAAAGCACTGATGTTCTGAATTCTGCATGTTTAATTACTCTGAAGATGCAACCTTCCAGTGCAGAGAGCAAGCTGCATTATTGTGCAGAGAGCTAACAGTGTTTGTGTTGAAAGCATATCACTTCAAATGTATTCACAGGGCATTGATTTGTCCAATCAACAGCACTGCAGACCCATCACTAATTAATCCTCTGCATCTTTCTATCATTTGTTCTCTTTATTTATTTAACTTACTTGTTTATTTTCTTTGTTCTTTTTTTGGTTTCAGTGCTTCCTTCTATTAATACTTGAAACACATATCCAATATTTAAGCTTAGGTATTTTCTGGGTGGACATATACATGCTCATTTTACTTTAAATTTAAACAACTTTAGCATGGATTTCTATTACTTAGGAGTCCAGCATCCTGACAAAGTTATCTGTGAACAACCATGGGGTGCTTTCATTTGTTGAACATGCTTGTTTTGTGTGAATCTTTCCTTATAATTTACAACTCAGCAAACATGTGTGTTTGTTCCCTATCATATACATTATATTAATGCTTTCTATATTTGATTATGCTATGCTTTTTTCAGTAGATCAGTACATGCAATGAATAATTTAATTTGGAGTCTCGTCCAGGATTGGGTTATACCAATGCCCTCTTTGCATGGGCTCCTCTTAATGCTGCAATGAAATGAATGAATACACATGTGGATAGATAGATGATGACTAATCAATTTATTAAGGTTCCAAAAAAGGTTAGCGAAGCACAATGGAAATGGCCCACCTATTTTGATTTCTAGAATTTCCAAGAAAGTTTCTTGAAAAGTACAGAGCATACCAATGGTTTAAAACTGAGCAGCCATTTGTAACTTGTCAGCATCTGACAAGACACACTTTTAGCATAAATGTCACATTTTATTTCTGGCCAGACTTACAATAACACACATTGGTCCTGTAGGACAGACAAGACTGACAGCTTTGGCTGATGCATTTCATTTGCACTTTGTTTTTGGTGGTTTAGCCAAGGTCAAACATGGTATAGGCTTTCCCTTAATTGCTTTTTTCATTTCTCCCTCAGAGAATCATCAGTTACAAGAAGCAATGAGGTTAACCAAGAAAAAAAGATAACCAGGAGAGCAGTATTGATGGAGAGATCATTTTTAGGACAACTGTCTGCTAACCAGGATAGCACTATTGACAGACTGATCATGTATTAAGGTAGCAGCTACTTCACTTGCTTGAGAAAATGTAATGACATTATTAGTCCACTGAGACAGTGACATAAACAGAGTCATTGGCCCCAGCAGGGAATCATTGATCCAAAGAATAATTATTAAGTTTTGGCAGTAAAGCTTGTGTCTTAAAAAATATCAATCACACCATCATTACAAGTATAGGATGTTCAGTACAGGGAGTCTGCCATTGGTTCACACCACCTGGGTTACCCACATTATCTGAAAGTCTTCTAGTAGGAGGATCTGTTGTTTGTTTTCTCTACAGAACCTTTTAATTAATGCATTTCTACAAGATCTTTTAGTGATCTTTATTAAGATGGAAAATGATTTAGAGAAAAATATGAAGGAATAAGTTGTTATTGGTTTGTAGTGCTGAGTACATCCTGCTGAATTTTCTTCACCTTGGGTTCAATGAGGTGGAAATGTTCAGAATTTTCAGCAAAATGTTTGGGGGAAGGAGAAACTAAACTTTAGTGGATTATAATTGTGCAATGGTCTTTTAAGTACCTTGAGGGCTAGGGATCTGCCAACTATGCTGGACTGACTATTGTGGCCAAAGATATGACTAGAGCTGTGAGGCAGCAGTGCTAACCTCTGCACCATTTTGCTTCCAGGAGATAAAATTATACTTTAATTTCACAATACTGCGTCCTTTATCTCTCTCTCTCTCTGCATCTCCAAAGCTCCTTTTATGATCACTAATAACACCCACAGAGTCTGTAATGCAAGGGATAAGCATTATATACCCAGGGTGGGGAAGTTATTCCTGTCACCATCCAATCTGTGGTATATAGAGACTATCATAACATACTTAATACAATGAATCAATGCAGAACAACAAAGTATTTTCTTAATATCCTCATTATGGCCAGCTGATGTACCCCTCAAATGATAATACTGTGAGTTTTTTTTTTTCTTTTTTGCATGTACCATGCAGATCTGCTTGAATACTTCTAGCATAGTGACATCACATGTGTGTATACTTCATAAATTATTGATGCATGTGAGAAGTGGATCAGGCAGCGTTATAAAGTGTGAGGTAGAGTGCGCTTACAGTACACATGCATGAAATTTCTGTGTAAGTGTGATGTAAATTGGGCAAGTAGCACAAATTGGGTAGTGCCTTCCTATCCAAAATCAATCTACAGCTCTGTGATGTCACAATCACCACATAAAGCATCATGGAAAGCTGGGATGAAACTTTTGACTAAGTCAGTTGCACAGTGAAAATTCAGGGAAAAATTCAGTGAGCAAGGTAACAAGTTAACCCAGCAAATTTTGGAAAATTTCTTTGGAGAAAGTAGTTTAGCTATAAAAACGAAAGTTTAAGCAAGACTTAAAGGAAATCTGCTCACAATTTCCACAATAGAACATTTCATACTGAGTATCTGAAATTCACCACATGTAGCATCTATAGATAGATAGATAGATAGATAGATAGATAGATAGATAGATAGATAGATAGATAGATAGATAGATAGATAGATACTTTATTAATCCCAAGGGGAAATTCACATACTCCAGCAGCACCATACTGATACAAAAAAAAACAATATTAAATTAAAGATTGATAATAATGCAGGTAAAAACAGACAATAACTTTGTATAATGTTAATGTTTACCCCCCCCCCCCCGGGTGGAATTGAAGAGTCGCATAGTTTGGGGGAGGAACAATCTTCTCAGTCTGTCAGTGGAGAAGGACAGTGACAGCAGTGTATGTATACGAATATGTATCATTAATAAACTATGTCTTATCATATGAAATAAAAGAAGATAAAAATTCTTAAGCAGATACCAAGCATTATGGCTAGAGTTCTGATGCCACTGTTTAAAAAGGAACTGAGAATACAGTAAGATCAGTGAACTCTTTGAAATCCACACTTTATAAACAATCGGGGAATAAACAAAAAAACTCACACGTCTGTATGTGTAAATTTCCAGGGCTACTAATCCTGAATGCCTTTCTTTTTATGATCCTTTGTGTATCTTCTAACTGTTAAAAGACAATTTATTTACTGTTACATACTCCTTTATCACATAAGCATAAAAGTGCAAGCTTATTATTTAAAGATATGTTTTGTTAATGATTTAAAAATTGAAGAAACAGCAGTATCTGTCAACAAATACAGCACAAAATCTGCCAGGAAGAAACACAACAATCAGTTTGCTAATTTAGCAGCTGTAATCTCTCTATTATATAAAAAAATCTTGGGACGAGACAAGAAATTTTCAGAGAGATAATTTCAAGTCCCGCAAGACAAGACTTTGTGCCAAGAGACGAATTGAAAACCTAACAAGCGGGGGCGGAAATAAAAGACAAACAGTAGAAGAAGAAAAGATAAAGAGTGAAGTAAGCAGGGAGCAGAGCCCCCTAGTTTTCTTATATAATAATTGTGTTGCTCACAAGTGACAGCATTACATGGGTTTTGTTCGAAGACTACTAATACCCAAGACTCCTAATGGTCTTTATCTGGGGGTCCAGTCTTTTCCCTATTTTTTTTCTGTATATCGGCAAAAGCAACAGCAAATGATTTATTTGTTGTATAGTGTAAAATCACACAAGCACACACAATGGGCTTTAAAACACCCTTTTTGACAGCATAGGAGCTTTGACTCCCTAAGAAGACAAGAAAAAAATCCCCATCCAAAAAAAAAACCTTATAGGGAAAAATAAATCTTGGGAAAAGAGTGAGAGACCCTATTCCAGGTAGGTTGGGCATGTGATCGGTGTAAATAAATGTGGTAAATACACTACACAAAATAGAACCCAAGTAATCCCCTTCATAGAGCTAGATAGTCAATCCATCATTGCCAGCTCAGAAATAAAATACAATAGTACTGTACAATAGTACAAACTAAAAAACAAAATTCAAGAATAGATTATATCACTTACTTAATACAGAACAGTCACAAAGGAGGATACAAATTTGTTCAGAGTCCTGGAGAACCCGGCCATCAAGCTGCCTCCCCGCTACTGGCCATTCCACAGCTGAGTCAGTGCTCGGCCGGCCAATCTGATGAAATGAACCTTCTACCTGATGATTCCAGTATCTGAGATGACCTTTCCATAGGCAGGCAAACAACCTGGCAGGATAGCAGTGGCACCAAGTGCCACATGTGAGTACCGAGAAGAGGAACAGAGTAGGCAAGCATTAGTAACAGTTTATAAAAATTAATAAAGATCACATTACTTATTTTCTAATACATTAAAATCACAAATTATCTTCACTTTGTGCTTTCTCATAAATAAAAGAAACTAAATTTGCAAATCTTATTTTAAACTTACTGCGGTGGGCTGGCGCCCTGCCCAGGGTTTGTTTCCTGCCTTGCACCCTGTGTTGGTTGGGATTGGCTCCGGCAGACCCCTGTGACACTGTAGTTAGGATATAGCGGGTTGGATAATGGATGGATGGATGAATGGATATTTTAAACTTATTCCATGTCAACAGCCTGTCCAACATCATCCCACCATGCTTCATGTTCCATTATAATTGATTTCTGCACTTTAGTCAGAAAAAAATCACAAAAATTAGACACAAACCTTTATTTTGCAGGGATAGGAGGAGGCCCCTTTGGCAGCCTGCCATACCATGACAAACAGGCACAACATATAAAATGCTACAACCTTTTAAGTCTAAATGAACACAGGGAGAGATACAACTGTAAAGAAAAATAAAGGGAAAAAACAACAAAACCCACCATTCTTCAGGACTTCCCTAAACAGGCTTTGAACTACTGTCTGTCTTGTAGAGTGCCCCTTGCCTACCTCAGTATCACTACAAATACCTCCCTTTGCAGTCCATCACCCCCTCTGTCTCTTTTTCTCACCAGCTAGCATTTTTTTCCAACTTCCCCCCAGACTCAACACTCAGTTGTCCTCTGACAGTAAGGCACCTTTAAATTCATCCTGAGGTCTGAAGATCCCTTACATTTGCTCCCATCACACCGACTGAAAATTTTGCTAACAGCTACCAATGTCCCTGCACCCGTGAGCTTCCAGCTGCCCTTGAAAGACTAAGCCTCCAAGTTAGAACAAACTCTGCCAGAACTATCTGTGCTCCAGTGGCCCAGTGGTACTGCCATCTCTGACGTCACCTCCATGAGCCTGCTTTGATACCTGAAAAGGGGTTCAGAATACCCTGGCAACTGCTGAGTCATCTGTTTTTTATCCTCATGAGGGAACATTCCATGTTTTTCTCTAGGCCAGTGTTTCTTAAACTTTTTTTTTTCTTGCTATCCAATTTTGCCTTTTTTGTATCTTCACGAACCAGAATCGCCACCGACAGTCATCCTTGTTTGGAGGGATTGGATAATTGCCATCGCAGGTCCCAGGAAAGAAATCCTTTGAATAGTTATTGTCACAGGTCCCGTGAGAGGGACAGGGGGGAGTCCATCATGGTCACAGTCAAGCAGTGTTGTTTCCTTAAACTGCCCTCAGCGACCTATTGCAAGACAGCAATTGCGAATCACGCCTCTGTACAACCCAAATTCAGACCCATAGTTTAAGAACCTATGCTCTAGACTGCTTCTCTGTGTTACATGTTGGTGCTTCCGTCTGTTGCCCTTCCATAACATACAGCACAGACTCACAGAGTACCATATCCTAGTGGCCCCTGTTTTTCTGCACTGGCATGGGCAACACCTTTATGACTGCTACTTTTGCTCTCCTCAAACCTACACCCACCAACATATTAAGCAACTTTATTAGATAATGGTGTCTCAAGGCACTTTCAAGTTTGATTCAATCTTTTTATGTATTTCAAAAATTGGAGCCCAAGCAATTATGTGACTTAACTATGATTACATTTCACATACAGTCTGCTGTTGGAATTCATTTTGTGTGAAGTTTTTAGTAAAACCTAACTGCATAACAATAGTTTGAAAATTTGTTCAAAGGGTTTTGACTTTTTGTAGAAATATAGCAAGTGAAAATCAAAAAGACAAGATTTTCATTCTCCCTCTTCCTGATTTTATTAAATAGATGACAGACAAATGGGCTATCCACAGAAAAAAAAACATTATGTAGAAAAAAAGGCACAGTTTGGCTTGTGTACTAAAAGTGTGTTTCAACTGAAAGTGGAAGTCTTATGTGAAATACAGAGTATAAGCTCCCTCAGTTTCTAATGTGCTCTGTAGCTGCATTCGCTGCTTTCTCAAGATATGAAATCTCGCACTTACAAAATCAGACATCCTACTCAAACAGTATAGATCAGCTCAGTATGAACTGTCATCAGAAGTATTTGCTGGCCGCTGTTGATGCATAAAATGGTTTATTTGTGCTGCTAATGATGTTCATCTTTAATCTTACAAGTTCAATAAACTATGAAAATGCATGCAGGGCACAAACACAAAGATGAAAACGTGCTCAAAACTTGAGAAGCTCCTTAATCTTCTAATTCACCAGAAACACCACTGTGCTTGTTTTGCTCAATTTTTTGTTGATATGCCTTTAGTGAGTGGCATGTCAAAAGCTCACAATTCAAAGTTGATACCATACTTTCCCACTAGTAATTAAAATTTTTTCTTATCCTATCATCATTTGTATTTTTAAATAGATACCTTAGTTAAACACAGCACTCCAAGTTGAGCTTATGCATAACACTTTACTGTATATCATGAGCAGATTACACAAAAGTTTGACTTTGTATTATATTTGTCCTTGATTCCGTCATCCATTTTTAAGGTGCTCAATATAGAATATCCAAATTTTCAGTTCTGTTAACACATGCCGTTTTTGTTTAAATGGCACTAAAGTCAGCATGGGTTCAAAAGGATGTGACCAGAGTGAAGCACATAATATTATTTATCTGAACTTTCAGAAAGCATTTGGTAAGGTATCACATGAGAGAGATTGGGCATCAAACGAAAAGAAGTGGGAGTTCAGGGTGTAGTCTGTAGATGGGTGCAAAATTGGCTCAGACACAGGAAGCAGAGGGTTATGGGTTGAGGAACCATATCAGAATTGGCTGACATTAAGAGTGGGTACCTGTAAGTGCTAGGGGCACTATTTTTAAATATATTGTGAAGAGGGGGCCTGAACACACTCCTAGAAGACACGGTTGCTCCTCTGAAACACCCTCTTAAATGGTGATACAATGGGAAACAAATACAGTTTTTTACCTCCTCTTTGCTCGATTAGCTGAATGCTTGCTGCTGTACCACATGATCCGCTTCTGCCTATACAGCAGCTCTCTTTTTGTCTTTTTGCCTTGTCTCTCCTCTCCCCCAGACATCCTCTGCTTTATTATGCTGTATATGAATAAAGTTTATGTTTCTTGAAAACCCTGAATAAATCTGTGCAACTGTGTGACCCAAGCCTGACAATATATGAATGATTTGAATAGGAATATAAGTAACAATCTGGTTAAGTTTGCAGATGATACCAAGATAGGTGGATTGGCAGATAACAGAGAATTTGTTGAATCAATACAGAGAGACTTGGACAGCATACAGGCTTGGTAATGTAAGTAAATGTAAAGTATTACACGTAGGAAGTAAAAATGTGATATTTGAATACACAATTGGAGGTCTAAAAATCAAAAGTACATATTACGGAAGGATTTAGTAGTCGTAGTGGACTCGACACTATCAACTGTCAGACAGTGTTCAGAAGCCATTAAGAAGGCTAACAGAATGTTAGGTTATATAGTACCCTGATGTGTGGAGTACAAGTCCAAGGAGGTTATGCTTAAGCTTTATAAAGCACTGGACTACTGTGTACAGTTTTGGTCATCAGGCTACAGACATAGCAGCACTAGAAAAGGTACAGAGAAGAGCGAGTAGGCTCATTCCAGTGCTACAGGGGATGAATTATGAAGAAAGATTAAAAAAGCTGACACTTTCAGTTTAAGCAAAAGAAGACTAAGAGGTGACATGACTGAAGTGTTTAAAATTATGAAGGGAATTAGTACAGTAGATCAAGACTGTTATTTTAAAATGAGTTCATCAAGAACATGGAGACACAGTTGGAAACTTGTTAAGGTTAAATTTCAAACACACATTAGGAAGTTTGTCTTTACACAGAGAAACATAGACACTTGGAATAAGCTACCAAGTAGAAGGGAAGATGTGCTTTGAATCAAGACTGTTACTTTAAAATGAGTTCAACAAGAACACAGGGACACCGTTGGAAACATTAGGAAATTTTTCTTTACACAGAGAACCATGACCACATGGAATAGGTTTCCAAGTAGTGTGGTAGACAGTAGAACTTTAGGTAACTTCAAAACTCAACTTGGCCTAAATAACATGCACTTAATCATTTAAAATAATGAAAGATTTATTAACTTAAATTCACTTATTTGACTGATGTTTTTACCCAAGGCGACTGTATGTAATTGATTGTATGAATGTAATTGATTGCATTTGTTTTGTTTTTCAATTGGAGCACAGGCAGGTGAAGTGACTTGCTCATGGTCAGTAACAGGATCTGAAACCCAAAATCCTCAGGGTTTGAAGTCCATATGGGACACTTTTATTGCCCATATGAACTTGCTACCTGGGATGTTGCCTGTTTCAGCAATGGCACACGAAAGCTCTGCATTCGATTTTGCCCTTTCTGTGCACAGCATTTCCTGTATCCCTAATATTACTTATGCTCCTTTATGATTCATGTCTCTGGCACAGAGTGTGGTTTATTCATTCAGAAGTCTAAGAGGTAATTTATATGGGGGACTCAAGCTGAAACAAATAATTATTCCTATCAGTAACCAACTCAGATGTTTACTTGGCTGCCTACCAGCCATCTGATACATTAAAAGTTAAATTGGCCAAAGTTTCAGATATAGAGAATCACTTTGCATGTTTATCCCAACTTTATAATTCTGAAAAAGAAAAACAAGACAGTCAATAAGTCAATGAGTCTTTGTGTGTGTATCTGTTGGCCTCAGATAAACACATTAAATGCATAGACTTAGTAACTGTTAAGCACCAAATTCGAGTAGACCTGCTTCTGTTCTCAGTGTAGTTCAAAAACACTTTATTAGCATGACAGCTGCCTAGATTTGCTTTACATATAACTTTATTATCAGGCAGTTCATGTCTTTTTTATTTATTTATTTTCTAGTTTGACAACAAGGCATCATGAAAGTGTTGAAAATCAGTCTGTCCACAGTTTATTCTTGCTTTTTCTAGTATAATTTAGGAATCCAACCTGGACAGGATATATTCATGCTGGCTCTTCATTTGGTTGTTGAAGTTCAAGTCATACTTCAAGATTACTGCCGTAACTGCCCAGTAAAACCACATTTTACTTGAATGTCACTAACAAGTATATTACTAGCAACAGGCAATAAATACAACACCATACATTAAATACAAAACAGCATCTTTCAAAGTGGTTTGAATGTTTGGAAATGTAATCTGTGATGCTGAAGCATGATTCTGCTCTGTTAAAGTTGCATTTCTTCTATGCAGCACAGTAATAAGTGCTTCTCTCTGACAATAGCAGTTTGCTGGTTTTCTAATCTAAGCCAAAATACCATCTATGCAGGGTTTTAATTAGATACTTTTTAATCTTTTGTTTTAACATGATTGTAAAAAGTTAATGTAAAAGTTAAAACCATTATTTTTCAAAATTACATGTGTATACAATGTCATGCATCTATAGTAGTGTTGAATGTACAGCTCTATATTTGTAAGTCTAGCCCTTTCAAGTTTAGAATATAAATTTTAAGTTGTAAGTTTAGAATATCTTGCCTAAAGGTGTATGAATATAATAAGGAAAATTTATTGGGGAGCAATTTTACAAAAAAAAAAAAACAATAAAAAACTATATTGTTCTATCAGAAGCGTATGAATGCTAGTGAAAGGATGCGTGAAGATTTGTATTTACCAAAAAAGAGTTAACGTTAAGGGTTACAGTATATATGGTGATGGTGTGTAGCAAATGTTAAACCAAATGCATGGACTGTTCATAAGCCAACAGCCAATTACATTACAAGTGCATGGCAGACCCAAAGTCACAACCCAATCAGAAGACAAGTTTCTGAGTATCACCAGCTTGCATAATAGGCACCTCACAGAACAACAGCTTCAAGCACAGTTTAACAATGTTGTGACTGTGGACTGTGCAGGACACCGTACTCACTGATAATTTGATTCTTTTTGCAATTTCTGTAAATGAAAGACCTACATTTCTAAGGATGACAATACTTTGTCTCATTTTATTTGTTATTTGATATTTTCTTGCCATTATCACTGGAATATTGTCCAGTAGTAGCAACCCCAACTGAAATCTGGAAAAGCTTAAGAAGAAGAAGAAGAAGAACTTACACTCAATAAGCTATGACAAAGTAAAAACCAAAGAAAGTCTTGCAAATTTATTAAAAATCAAAAATTGAAGTCTCAGACTCTTTTTGGGGTGGCACTCTAAAAGTTCTAATGTTCTAAATATGTCTTCCAATTTGTGTATCCTTCCCAACAACTAATATATTTCTGGTAGGAAATGT
This sequence comes from Erpetoichthys calabaricus, assembly GCF_900747795.2. Classification (NCBI taxonomy): domain Eukaryota; kingdom Metazoa; phylum Chordata; class Cladistia; order Polypteriformes; family Polypteridae; genus Erpetoichthys; species Erpetoichthys calabaricus. The sequence continues at coordinate 82,124,831 of NC_041396.2, forward strand.
ACCAGTAAGAACCTATGCGGATAATATTGAATACAGTAATCCCTCCTCCATCGCGGGGGTTGCGTTCCAGAGCCACTCGCGAAATAGGAAAATCCGCGAAGTAGAAACCATATGTTTATATGGTTATTTTTAGAATGTCATGCTTGGGTCACAGATTTGCGCAGAAACACAGGAGGTTGTAGAGAGACAGGAACGTTATTCAAACACTGCAAACAAACATTTGTCTCTTTTTCAAAAGTTTAAACTGTGCTCCATGACAAGACAGAGATGACAGTTCTGTCTCATAATTAAAAGAATGCAAACATATCTTCCTTTTCAAAGGAGTGCAAAGCAAGCAGTCAAAAAAAAAATCAATAGGGCTTTTTGGCTTTTAAGTATGCGAAGCACCGCCGGTACAAAGCTGTTGAAGGCGGCAGCTCACACCCCCTCTGTCAGGAGCAGGAAGAGAGAGAGAGAGAGATAGAGAGAGACAGATAAAAAAAATCAATACGTGCCCTTTGAGCTTTTAAGTATGCGAAGCTCCGTGCAGCATGTCCTTCAGGAAGCAGCTGCACACAGCCCCCCTGCTCACACCCCCCTACGTCAGCGCAAGAGAGAGAGAGAGAGAGAGAGAAAGTAAGCTGGATAGCTTCTCAGCCATCTGCCAATAGCGTCCCTTGTATGAAATCAACTGGGCAAACCAACTGAGGAAGCATGTACCAGAAATTAAAAGACCTATTGTCCGCAGAAACCCGCGAAGCAGCGAAAAATCCGCGATAAATATTTAAATATGCTTACATATAAAATCCGCGATGGAGTGAAGCCGCGAAAGGCGAAGCGCGATATAGCGAGGGATCATTGTATTGAATTTAAACTTACTCTACTTTTTACTCTGAATTAATACATTAGGAATTCCATTTTAATGAAACTCTTGGGACCATCAAAATATTTTGTTATAACGGAAATTTCATTACAATGAATATGGGCAAATTACACTGTTGTGACCCTGCTTGCCACCTCAGTAGGACAGCTCCATAGCTCTAGTAAATAGTAAACCAAGGGCAAAGTAATTGGTTGTTCTCTGCAGGATCAGGCTTACTGCATAACATACTTGTCGCACACTGTTTAGAACATTTAACATTGGGCTTTAATCTGCTCTTCCTCACACTCTCCTGTTCTCTCTTTTCCAGACCACATCTGCCACAGTGGTGATTCTGCTGGTGTTCTTCTACTCTGAAGATGAGAGCTAATGCAGGACAACTGCCCATGTCATGGCTCTTAACAGCTCTTTTTCTGAATGAAGTCTTGAGCCTGTACCTGACTTCTCTATATAGTAATAAAGTACCTGTATTTTTCTTGAAAACCAGGACTCACCTTCCTGTCTCTTGTGTGACTCTGTAAGCCAAGCTTGGCAATACCCATATAAAAAATAGCACTTCCTAAACTGCAAAAAATATTTAATTTAAAAATGAGATGTTAGATGTTCTTTTTTTTATAGAAATACAGATATGAAAATAAGGAATGAAAACAAGACATTAAATGCAGATGAAGGTGCAACTCTGAATACTTTTGCCAAGGCATCTTGCTTCATTCCAGAATCAACTTTTTCTAAGACTGTTAATTTATCTTTGAGCATAAAATGATGCTGTTTCTCACTTTTTTTGTTAATCTCAAAGAAAAACGTTGAAAAGCACTATGAAACTTGAACAGTGCAGTATCAGCACACATGACAGAACTACCCATACAGAGGCTAGGTGGAGTGCTGACTGTGAATTCAGCTATACCTGTATGATGTCATGTCCACAGTGTTGTTGAGACTGCTGAGACCAGAAATTTCACAACAGTGATTTAAGCCTGAATGTTTTCCAGACATTAAAAAACTGTGTAAGTTTGAGAAGGTGGAAAAAGGTGGTTCTCATGCAGAGGTACCACTTAGCAGCATTAGATAGATAGATAAAATACTTCCTACATTGGTTCCATATTCTGAGTGAGTGAAGCACAATTGGGTTGTTAATATATTTTGGATGACTTGTACTTACTGGAGTACAAAGCAAGGAATATAAAGAAGTACTGCAGGATTTTATTTCTATTGCAGACCAATCCTGTGTCTGTTCATCTGTTTGTGTCAGTGTCCAGGTTTTGTATAGCTTGTATATTTGCTGCCCAGTAATAAAACTGAAAGTTAGGTAGAGCCATGCCACCTTCTGCCTTAGGTCTTTGTAGGGTTGCCCTTTAGATACGTGGATGTATTCAATTCCAAATAAATGAGGTTATGATTGAATTGATTTCTTAAAAAATTATTTATTGATGTTTATTGCAATGTTCTGAAATAGAAAAAGAAGATTAGGAAGGATATTCATCTTGACAATGTTAATTCTTCCAGCTAAAGTGAAATGGAGGGCAGACCATCTATGCAAGTCTTGCTTATTTTTTTCCATGCAGACAGCAAAATTTTGTTGATAAAGAGCTTTATGTTTATTTGTGATGTTTAACTCCTAGGTACTTTATTTAAACTGATCTGTGATGATAAAAGGGAAAGTGTCCAATCTAATATAGTGTGCTTGAGAATTCACTGGAAAGAGCACACTTTTGTTCCAATTAATTCTGAGACCAGAAATCTTTTGAAATTCTGTTAGTGCTGTTAAAAATGCAGGCACATTATTTTGTTGATCGGATATATACAGTACCATATTATTTGCATATAGTAAAATTTTCTGTTCAAGTCCTTCTTTGATAATCCCCTTTATCTAATAAGCATTTCGACAGTGAACTGCCAGTGGCTCAATGGCAATTGCAAAAAGCAGTGGTGACAAGGGACGTCCTTGTCTAGTACTGTGTTCTAATTTGAAGTAGTCTGAATTAATGTTAATACTAACTGAAGCTTCTGGACTGGTAATACAGTAGTTTGATCCATTCATAAATGTTTGGGCCAAACCCCAATTTCTCCAATATGGTGAAAAGGTAGTTCTATTCAACCATATCAAATGCTTTTTCTGAATCCAACGATAATAATATCTCTTTGGTATTAGACTTTGTCGGTGAATATACGTATTACATTAAACGGGAGTCGAAGATTGGAAGCTAAGTGTCTGCCTTTAATAAAACCAGTTTGGTCTTGTGATATTACTGAAGGAAGTACTTTCTCAATCCTTCTAGCAAGACTTTGCAGAGTATCTTAACATCATTAATGAAGTGAGATTGGTCTGTACAGTATGATGCACATTGTAATAAGTACCTATTTTGCTTAGGAAAGATGGTAATTAAAGCTTGACGAAAAGTTTGAGGTAGAATTTTATTGTCTCTAGCTTCTGTAAATGTTGCTAATAAAAGGGGAGCTGGCTTAATTGAGAATGTTTTATAAAATTCGTCAGGGTAGACATCAGGGCCTGCTGTTTTCCCACTCTGAAGTGAGTTATAGCATCTAGTAATTCTGATAGTGCCAGTTTATCCAGTTCCTCTGCACTGAGAGTATCTAGTTGTGATATCTGTAATGCATCCAGAAATTAATTAGGTTGTGTCTTGTCTTCTTTAAATTCAGCAGTGCTTAATATTTTTATTGTCAATGATTTTGTCTCTGTCTGTGTTGGTAATTGCTGGGATTGCATTGCGAACTTCCTGCTTGTGGATTTGTTGAGCTTTCTTCCCGTGTTCATAGTAACAATGTCTTTATTTAAAAATGAGTTGTTCTGTTTCTTTAGTTGTCAAGAGGTTGAGTTCTGAATGCAAAACCCATCTTTTCCTATGAAGTGTCTTCATTTGGACATCTGGCATGTTCTTGATCTATTCTGGTAATTTCACTGATTAGCTCTGATACCTTCTTGGTTTCCAATTTATTTTTGTGGGAAAGATATGAGATAATCTGTCCTTTTAAGAAAGCCTATAGAGTTTCCTAGTGTATTCCTGCAGAAACCTCAAAGGATGTATTTGTCTCTAAAAATAATTGATTTGGTTGGATATAAATTCTGTACAGTTCTCATCTGCTAATAAAAGTGGGTTAAGATTCCAGCTGCAAGATGAGTATGTGGGGCATAGTGATTTTAGATCCATGATCAAAGGAGCGTGGTCGAAGATAACAATAGTGTTGTACTTACAAGATTTAATCGTAGGCAAGAAATTGTTACCTATAAAAAATAATTAATTTTTGAGTAGCAGTAATGCACGGGTGAGTAGAAGGAATATGCTTTTGAGTTTTGGTTTAGAAATTTCCAGGGCACTGATAAGTTGTGATCAGTTACAAACTGTGCAATTGTTTTGCTATGTTAGATTTCATCGCCCCTGTGGCAGGAGACCTGTCTAGGTCTGGATTTAAAACACAATTAAAGTTGCCAGCCATTATAATTTTATGAGTGTTCATATTGGTAATGGATGCAAATACGTTTTGGATGAAGTCCCTATCATCCACATTGGGTACGTAGCTATTTATCAAAATCACTTTACAGTTATGTGATTGTCATAGGTAATCTATCTTTCCCTTCAGGATCAGATACTACATCTGATACTACAAATGAGATTGTTCTATGTATAAGAATTCCCAAAACTATAGTTTTCTTTGTAAACAGGAATGGAATATTTGGCCATTCCAGTGTCTGTGCAGCCAGATCTGATTCTTGCTTAATAAGTGGATCTCCACTAAAATACTATTTTAGCATTTAGATCTGTTAGGTGAGAGAATACTTTCTTTCTCTTTAATCCGTGATTCAGCCCTTTAACATTCCAACTCACAAAGTGAACTGGTTGGTCATGGAGACATTGCTTCTCAACTTTTGTTGTCATTTTGTAGTCTTAACTTAAGATAAGACAGCTTTCACCTTAATTTCCAATTTCCCCAAGTGCTATTGCCATGAAGCCTAATGTTATGTTGGAATTTATAATTATAAGGATTAAAAGGATAAATTATATATAGCTTGCTCTCTTTCTCCCCCCACCCAGTCCCCCTGCGCCCCCCCCCATTTTTCCTCGCCACATGAGGCTAGACCACTCTTCACAAAGTCAAAGTCCTCTGACATACCTAGAGACAGAGCACATCAAAAACAAAACAAGCTCCCCAGCAGCGGCATAAAAGGATTAAAATAAAGATATCTATTGACAATGCAGTCCAAATACTATAAGCATTAAATACAATCTTCAACCGTCTTGAGACCGTAAACCCAGGGAATGATGTTAAACAGTAGCCCTGGATAAGTTTAGTAAGCCCTAATACATTAATCCTAGGGTATAATGTTAAACAGCTTCCTTAAAAAAAAAGTACACATACATATATATATGCAAATAATTGTAATTAAAACATAAACAAAAAAGTGGCTGAGAAGTAAATAGGATGTATAATTATGGTACCAGTATCAATGCAGGTGGATCAAACAGCCGGTAAGATCTTCTTTGCCATGCCAGGACAGAATGTGACCCATAATCATACTGTATTTCAGAAAAGTGTCAGGATCAGTTGTTTTAGCTCTGTTTCTGCTTCCTCCGTAGAAGTAAAAATGTAGAGCTTGCCTTGAATGTCCACTTTCAGTTTGGCAGGATACAAGAGGATGTATCTGATCTCCGATTTCCGTAAGCTCTGTTTAATGTTGTAAAATGCAGTACTTTAGCAGCTGTTGAGGGTGAGAAATCAGGGAAAATACGAATGTGGTTTCAAATATAATCTCTTGTTTCTGTCTGAGAAGTTCCATTACATGTAATCTAAATTGTAATGTTTCAAATCGCACAATGAGAGTCCTAGATTTAGAGATATTTGATCCCCATATGCAGTAAGCTGCTGCTATCTCAGTGTCTGATTTGAAGTCCTCTCCAGTTATTTTAGAGAATAGTTCAGCTACGAATTTCACTGGGTTTGGACTTATACGAATCTCAGGGAGACCTTCAATTCTAATATTATTCCTTCTGCATCCATCTTCCAGTGCAGCTAGTCTGTCTCCCAATACTTGGCTTTTGGAATTTGCAGCCGTTGCTTTTCCATCAGCGATAGATACCAGTTGTTCAGCTGTTTCAATACCAGTCGTGAACATTTGCTTAATGTCTTCCAACTAAGCACGAAGTGCTTTAAGTTTATTCTCAAACTTAGATGCATTTTTCTGTATTTGTTCCTCAATTTTTTCTAGCATACTTTTAAAGGTTGTCTCATAGTGATTATTTAAACGTTTTTCTTGGTGCTTAATATCCTGAAGCAGCTTCTCATTTATATCCTTTTTTATATTATTCCTAAGGTCCTTTATGTCTTGAGCGGTGGCCTTTGCGGCGATTACCTTCACCTCGGACAGATCGTTTTGGTCTTCTCTGTGATCCGTGGATGAAGTGGCAAGCCCAGTTGGAATCAATGTTCCCGGCTCGTGATGAGTAGTTGACAACGCGGAAGGTAAGGCCATTTTCAGATTCTATGAATCTTCTGGAATCGACAAGCTATCCTGGCCCGACTCTCTTGTACAATCGCTAATCTTTTGCTCTTGACTGGAGACGATGCAGCAGTGTGAGGTACCAGGACATCTGTACTTTCAACTATCTGTTCCAGGTCAGTCTCTGAAAGGCTGTACCTTGAGCTTGGACTTGATGCATGTGTAGGCTTGGATGATGCTTTAGCTGTCTTTTCCCTTTCTTTCTGAGCCCCTTTTCTGCCGGTCATGTTTATATGCTTGCATATACTGTAATTGGGCCTCCTCAGATTGAGTAAATACAGGATACCTCGGGATGATAAAAAAAAGAGAAAAAATAACAGCTGCTAACGGAGTTCCGCTTCAGACGTCCATCCCTTGTAACAGACGAGACCAAAATTTTCAAAATACTGGCACTATTGTCACCATTGTTCAATACCACTACACCTGCAGTCTCCACAGTCTTTAAAAACAGCTAGTTGTTTAAACCCAAACGTTAATCCTGAAATTAGACTTACATTTCTGAAAGAGTATGGTGCTCTCTCTGAAATCTAAATCCCTAAAGGACTAGGTCCCTATTCATATTCTGGACTGTCTCTTCAAAACTAAAATGTCAGTCCTCCTCCAATATCCTGCTGTCAATTACTCCAACAGTGTTGGTGTTTATGATATTTTCTCTTGCATGGATCAAGAACCTTCTAATCAATGGCACACCAATTGGCAATCCTTCATTTGCTTCTTTTGCTCAAAGGGCAGACATTATGGTCCCCTTTACTACATTTTAGAGGCAATATATTGAGTGCCCTTTGAATGAAGGTAGCATGTTTTTGTTTAGTTTTATTTGACCTTTCTGTTCTTTTGTCATTACAAAGATGTGGTGGCTTAAATTATTCTATTGATGATGTAAAATAGATGGCCAAATTATTTACAGTACTGCTGGATGTTTCTATGGCAGTCAAAGCACAACCAGGATGGTAAGTACATACAGTAATTGTATTGGAAGCTTATATAAAAAACAATTTTATTTCATAATAACAATTAAAATTAGTAATCTGGTTTCAAATGAAAATTAAATAATGCAAACAAAATAAGTACAAATTTTGAAAAACTGCATTTAAGGAAAATCAAAAGAGAATTTTTACCTAATGGTTCATTATTTTTGCGATAGAATACAGGCTTCCTGCTGCCATATTCCAAAAAGTCTGTGTATTGTTATTGTTTAATAGCATATATATTTAAACTCGTTATTAAATATGGTTTAATTTATGGGGCAAGCATTGGTAAAATGCAGTATAATAACAGACCTAGTTTAAAGTGTATTGTGCTTTGACTTCCAATATACCATATCTTTCTAATCTTGCTACCTGCAGGGTGATCACTTATATCACTAGCTTTGCAGGAAAAGTAGGTGTTTTGTTGCAGAGGAAGAAAAATCATGACAAATTGTTATCAGTTCTACAGAGGAAAATGGCAATCCTGAATGGACGGCAGCATTCTGCCTTTTTCTAGTGGTCTTACCAGTGGGAGGTAGAGGGTCATGTTTAAATTTCCAATTGCGGCTTGTCTTCCAGTTGAGTTTCTTTCCTTCCCATGGCTGTAATGGCTCTGTCACAGCAGGTGTCAGTATGAGTCTGTAGCTATTAGCTTTATCTCCCCTAACACGTTTTTCTAGAAGGAAGAACTCCACTATATTGCTTTACAATTGTATCTAAAATAATGAGAATGAGGGACATTGTTGCCATTACCTCATTTGCATGCTTTTGAATGCATGGCATTTATTTAAATGGATAACAGGCAATGCGACATTTTAGGTTTCTAACTTTGAATGTTAATTGATAACCCTGAGTCCAATTAGTATGTCTTTTCATATTCATTTATGCACACTCCTTTTATACCAGCACAAAATGGTGTTTGTTACTGTTCATACCACTAGAATATGATATCAGCACACTAGGTTACAATGCTTAACGTCACTGCGACGAGCTGTGATAACACCTTAGCATAAATGATTCTTTAACGGATATACAGTTGCTGATAAATCTACCATAGGGTGCATACAAAGAAAGCATATATACAGTACAGTAGTTTCTCAGTGGGAGGTTTTGTTACAAAGCAACAGGACATGTGAGAGACCTTTAATAGATTTACACTACATTATGGATCTTTATCAGCTGTCACACAGAGCCATTTATAACTGAAACGGGTATTTGGAAGCATTGTTTTCCTTTCAGTTAACCTGGGATTAGAAATAATAAGGACCAATGGTCAACATTATTTATCAAACAGATCTCCTCTTTATTAGTATTAATGAGTCTAATTATTTTTTTAAAAGTAATAACATCCCTACAGTGTAAAGTATCTCAGACGTCTATTCCATTAGTAACTTAGGAAACACTTAAAGTATATGTTTCAAAACACAGGTTTTTAATTATATGCTTTAATGAGTTAATTTTGGTTCATTTTATATAATTCACTAAGGTTTTTAAGAAGCGGAATTTAAAAAGAGTTATTTTGTCTGTGTAAATAATATATTGGAGGCAGAAATCCCCAAGCCTATCAATAACTAGGAAAGTCACTGTATGACTATGTTAACGCAGATAGCTAAAGGTTGTGAGATAAGGTCACTCAAAATGTCAACTTAGTAGAAAATAAGAACCAAAGGAGTAGACAGTTTTTAAATCAAGAACACACAATGCAACTGAACATGCTGGACTAAATCTAGATTTAGAAAAACGCAAACATTATAAATCTCCATTAATTCATGCATTTTTGAAAAAGTTTAATTTAGTTAAAAACCTATCCAAGCTGCAGTCTCCTGGGGAAGCACCATAAGATCAAAAGAAGCACAAAGCCTGAACAAACTTATTAGGAAAGTCTGCTCCATCACAGAGTGAACCCTGAACACAGTGGAAGTTGTTCAAAAGAGGATGGTGGCAGAATTGGATGTCATCATGAATTCCCCTCATCCCTTCCAGGAGGTGCTCTCTTCCACCATGCTCTGCTAAGAAGCACCTCTGGGGGTACTTCTTCTACCCAATGTACTTGTTAAATTAATTTTTTTAATTGATTGATTGATTGATTGGCTGTACTATCTGTCCTGTGAGTCTGAATCCTTGTTTTTTAAGTTTCTGCTGCTGTATGTATCTGATTTTCCCATTGTGATTAATAAAGTTTATCTAATCTAATCTAAAATAGCAAAAATGAGGATTGGATAGAGACCTGGTCCATCATGAGGCACAATGCTCAATGATCCTTATTTTACTTAATTTTTGCTAGTTTGTGGTCATTTGTTGTATTTTGTTTGTAGTATTATTTTTGTCTGTGTCCTATGATGTTTGAGGCATGGTGGCACAATGGCTAGCACTGCTCCCTCACAGCTCACATCACATATTTGGACACAATTATCAGTCCAGCATAGTTGACAAACTTTTCCTTGGCTTCAAGGACACTTTGAAATATCATTGCACCATTATAATCCACTCAAAACTAGCTCAGTTCCTCCTTCCCCTTTGAGTTCAATGCAGTTCACAGAATCTGCAAACATTTCCATGATTTTGCCAAACTTAAGGTGAAGCAAATTCAACAGGGTTCAATCATCACTAGTAAAGACTGCTGATAGGTTGATTACAAACTCTAAACTGGCCTGCTGAGTAATCAGAAGATGGATGGGCAGGTACCAAACATGTCTCAAATATAATATGTTGCAGTCACATCTTGAAGGAAAAAAACAAAACCATATGTAGCTTAAACATGACAAATGATTTCTTTGGGTTTTTTTTTATTAATGGGACAGATTTAAGTGTCAGCCCACTGGAAATCATTTAGTATTGCTGCTTCACATCTCTATTGTTCTTCATTTGAATATCTCTGTGGGATTTTTATATTCTCACTGCGTCTTTGTGAGATTTCCACCAGCTACTTCCTTTTTTCCTAATACAGGGGACGGCAAAAGTAGGCTTACAGTTGTTCGTATCGAAGTAGACATGCAGGTTAAGATTAATGCAATATATTTATTAACTCAATAGCTTTATTAACTTTATTAACTCAAAAGAATGTCATATTGGCATGGTGCACTTAGATACAATCTTGTAAGTGCCGGCCTTCATTATTTTACACGTATTTGTAGTTTACTTGCTACACTCAAGCACACTTTAATAATAATAAGAAGAAGGCAATTAAGAAGACAAATAATAAAATAAATAATATAATAATTAATAAATATATAATAATACAAGAATAAACTCTGTGTTTCATATACTCACCACTGTAAACCTACTTTTGCCCACCCTTGTACATTTTGGGAAATGGAGCAGGACCATCTGCATTCACACCACTAGATTCTGCGACAGTTTTTAATGACATGCCATATGGCCAGGCACAATAACAAATACTGTATATCTTTTGCATACTTTTCATAAAGTATATTATATATGTTATTTCTATGTATAAAGTTTCATTTTAGGAGTGTGCAACTTTGGCTGCTATTACTATCACTGTTCTGAGAAGACATGCAAATAGGAAATTCATTTTATTTTGTAGAATTGTTAATAAACTTGATCTTGAACATCGTTAGTCCTGATGTTTGCCACTAGTTGCGTGTACTAGACTGCCCTCTGCATCACTTGACCAAGCGGTGTCCTTGAAGTGCTCAAGTGACTGTGTGATGCAGTGCAGAGAAAACAACCAGAACCGTGGTGATCAGGCGAATGGCTTCTGCATCACGACAACGCTTCCA